>NC_053022.1:128995881-129295881 GCF_003073215.2 Triticum urartu
GACTTTTCTTCAATGAGCTGATTGAGAAATTGAAAGTGCATGAAGAGGGGAGGGTCGAGCGCTTTGCGACTGAGTCCCGGAAGCTTGCCCGCGACTCCCTCTTCATGGTCTTGAGCAATATCGCCTGCCATCACCCAGACCTTGACCTTGACGACAAATTCAAGAAGCCGCCAGCGGGTGCCGACGTCGCTACCGCCAAGGAAAAAGTTGCACCATGTGAAGACAGGGTTCTTCATGTTTGAACTGCTCCATCTGGCTATCAGGACAGATATCGAGCCGTTGTTGCTTCGGCGTTGCCCTATAACGAAACATGGCATACATTTGGTGTTTAGTCATTCTATCTTTAATGTTTGCATAAAACTGATATTCCTAGCTGGATTTTAAATGCGTGTTTATCCCTTCGAGCTCTATATGCTTGCGTTCGTATGACCAATTCCTATGTATGCTCTGGATGCCTGCCGATGTCATATTGCCGCGATTGTCGTAAGGGTCCAACCCTTAACAGTCATCTTGGCGTGGATGCGCCTTGGTAGATTTTTCCTAGGTAGCTCTCGATGCAGCCTCTCGACCTGCGAGCATGGCTACGGACAAGACGATGGTGCGATCAAAGAAACTAGCCTAGGTTCCATCGCATGAGGGCTTTCATGATACGAACGCTCACTAGAGTTGAGGGATAAACAACTGCAAAAATTTGAAATGTACTAACAAGGGGTGATATCGTAAACTTAGCTTTCATTTCGGGCCCCTTTTCTCTTCTATTGGGTCGCGTGCGCCGGGCGCGCCCGCGGCACTTGGAGGAGCAGAAGACAATCAGGTGGTTTCTTCGTTCCCGGTAGGGACCGACACGTATTTCTTGCGGCTGGTGAGCATCGGGGCGTGGTGTCGGGCTCCTCTGGTCCCTCTCCCTTTTGTTCCATTCCTTTGGGTCAGTCCGGCGGCTGTCGTTGAATGGGTCATGCCGACGCAGGCAGCCTCGCCGAAGCATGCTTGCCAGGGCATCAATCGACAGAATCATACTGGCGTTTTTCTCTGGATTACCCTAAATAGGGGAAATACTGGACCGAGCGTCGCACAGTAATAGTCGATGTCGATGATGCCGGGGCTATAGCAGTTCGACTGCTGACGAAGGGAAGGGACGGGAAGGAGGGAGCTCGCACCCGCATGTTTTGTGCCCCTTCCCCGAACGGCGCCCGGATAGTGGGTACGCCGTACGCACTGCCGAGATGGGCGTGTTGTCACCAACATCGACCCCTGTCATAACCACGGTTACGGCGGGATGTGGAGACCGATAAAAATGGCGCGGGGATGGCCCCGCTCCACTGTTGTATCTTTGTGGGTGCCGTGAACGCCAGAAGCTTCAAGCGGGCGTCCACGGTCAAGGTATGTTGCACCCTCCTTCAGGTTCGCGCAAGCGAGCCTCCTACCTGGCGCGCCAAAGATGTCGTAAGAAACCACAGCCACCTATGGGACCAGGAGGCCCCTTGCTGGTTCGGTAGGGGGGTGACGTGCTGCGCAAAGAGCAGACGAGCGTGGGGCAGCACGACAGAGATCACACAGGTGATTTGACCTAGGTTTGGGCTGCCGTGAGGCGTAAAACCCTACTCCTGCTTTGGTGGATTGATGGTGGAAACGTGGTCGTGGAGCATAGTACACTTGCCCGGCAGGGTTGCCTCGAGGCGGCAGTGCCCACGCGCGTCCAGGGTGTGAGTTATCCAATATCCTAACCCTTTTCTACGGTTTCCATGGGCCTCCTTTTATAGATCAAGTGGTTACCACAATGGCAAAGTAGTCATTTATGCACTGATAAGATAGCAAACACTGCTATCATACCTAACTCTGCGGGTTGACAGGGCGCACTAAATGCACCGCTTAGTGTCACATCGTTGGTTGCCCGGCAAGGCTTGCCGGGCTATCTTGCCAGCTCTGTGCTTGCTCGCTTGACATGTCGCATGACGGGTGTCGTCCGAGGGTTTATCCTGTAGAAAATGGCTGCCATGTGGCGAATGGAGAATGGCTGCCACTTAATCACTTTGCGGCTTGACACCGCACTGATCGACAACGTGGGTCGTGGTAGAGTGGTGGGTGAGGTGGTTTTGCTTCCGTGAGTCCCGGCAGGTCTTGCTGGGGTGCTTTGGTTGTCTGCTTCTGGAGGTGGCCTCGCCCATAGCCGGGCTCGCCTGCCCGGCAATGGAGGCTTTTCTCTTGACGATACCCTGCTTCTCCGGTTTGATCTTGGTCCCTCTGATTTGCATGTTGGTCCTCTGATGATCTTGGTTCCTTACGCATCTTGGCTTGGTCTTGGCCTATCCGTGCACGAGTCAGGGGAAAACATATATGCCTCTTTGTTTTCCCCGACATTTGTGATAAGATAAATTGTGATGGGTAACAAGTAAATAAAGTAACTAAGGTGCAGCAAGGTGGCCCAATCCTTTTTGTAGCAAAGGACAAGCCTGGAAAAACTCTTATATAAACCAAAGCGCTCCCGAGGACACATGGGAATTACTGTGAAGCTAGTTTTCATCATGCTCATACAATTCGTGTTCGTTACTTTGATAATTTGATATGTGGATGGACCGGTGCTTGGGTGTTGTCCTTCCTTGGATAAGCCTCCCACTTATGATTAACCCCTCTCGCAAGTTTCTGCAACTATGAAAAATAATTAAGGTAAACATAACCATAGCATGAAACATATGGATCCAAATCAGCCCCTTATTACGAAGCAACGCATAAAGTAGGGTTTAAGCTTCTATCACTCTAGCAACCTATCATCTACTAATTACTTCCCAATGCCTTGCCCTAGGCCCAAATAATGGTGAAGTTTCATGTAGTCGATGTTCACATAACACCACTAGAGGAGAGACAACATACATCTCATCAAAATATCGAACGAATACCAAATTCACATGATTACTTATAACAAGACTTCTCCCATGTCCCCAGGAACAAACGTAACTACTCACAAAACATATTTATGATCAAGATCATAGGAGTATTAATTATCATTAAGGATCTAGAAATATAATCTTCCACCGGATAAACCAACTAGCATCAACTACAAGGGGTAATCAACACTACTAGCAACCTATAGGTACCAATCTGAGGTTTTGGGACCAAGATCAAATACAAGAGATGAACTAGCGTTTGAGAGGAGATGGTGCTGGTGAATATGTTGATGGAGAATGACCCCCTCTGGATGAGAGGACCGTTGGTGATGACGATGGCTTTTATTTCCCCCTCCGGGAGGGATGTTTCCCCGGCAGAATAGCTCCACCAGAGCCCTAGATTGGTTCTGCCCAGGTTCCGCCTCGAGACAGCGGCACTTCGTCCTGAAAGCTTCCTTCTAATTTTTTTTCCAGGTCAAAACACACCATATAGCCAAATATGGGCACCGGAGGCCTGCCAGGGGGCCCACAAGGACACAGGCGCGCCCAGGGGGTAGGGCGCGCCCTCCAACCTTGTAGCTGGCTGGTGGCGCCCCTCTGGTTCTTTCTTTGCCCAATATTTCTTATATATTCCAAAAACATGATCTATGAAGTTTCAGGACTTTTGGAGTTGCGCAAAATAGGTCTCTAGTATTTGCTCCTTTTCCAGTCTAGAATTCCAGCTGTCGGCATTCTCCCTCTTCATGTAAACCCTATAAAATAGGAGAGAATAGGCATAAGTATTGTGATATAATGTGTAATAACAGCCCATAATGCAATAAATATCAATATAAAAGCATGATGCAAAATGGACGTATCAACTCCCCCAAGCTTAGACCTCGCTTGTCCTCAAGCGAAAGCCGATATTGATAAATATGTCCACATGTTTAGAGATAAAGGTGTCGATAAAATAAAATACGTACATGAGGGCATCATGATCATCTTTAGAACAACAACATATATTCTCGTATAGTTTCTCATGCTAAAGTAAGAATTCATTCACAAAGTAAAGTATGAATCACAAACTTCATTGAAAACTAACAAACTATGATCTCAGTCATTGAAGCAATTGCAATTTATCATAACATCGGAAAGAGTCAATATAAGAGCTTTCCATCAAGTCCACATACTCAACTATCATTTAATCTTTCACAATTGCTAACACTCATGCGATACTTATGGGTTCAAAGCTTCAATTAGACACAAAGAAAGATAGGAGCTTATAGTTTCGCCTCCCAACCTTTTACCTCAAGGGTAATGTCAACAATAATACTTTATGAAAACCTACATCCGAGGGGATATATATCAGGATCTCTCCAACATATAGTGCTTGCCAAAGGAAAAGGTGTAAAAAGGAAAGGTGATGACAACCATGACTCTTGTATAAGGGTAGAAGATAAAAGTAAAAGATAGGCCCTTTACATAGGGAAGCAGAGGTTGTCATGCGCTTTTATGGTTGGATGCACAAACTCTTAATGCAAAAGAACGTCACTTTATATTGCCGCTTGTGATAAAGACCTTTATTATGTAGTCCTTCACTTTTATTTCTTCCATATCACAAGTTCATATAAAGCTTATTTTCTTCACACTAATAGATCATACATATTTAGAGAGCAATTTTTATTTCTTGCACCGATGACAACTTACTTGAAGGATCTTACTCGATCCATAGGTAGGTATGGTGGACTCTCATGGCAAAAATGGGTTTAGGGATGTTTGGAAGTACAAGTAGTATCTCTACTTGGTGCAAAGAATTTGGCTAGCATGAGAGGGAAAGGCAAGCTCAAAATGTTGGATGATCCATGACAATACAACTTCTATTCGGATATAAGAAAACATAACCTATTATGTTGTCTTCCTTGTCCAACATCAACTTTTAGCATGTCATATTTTAATGAGTGATCACAATTATAAAATATGTCCAAGATAGTATATTTATATATGAAGCATCTCTTTCTTTATTACTTCCTATTAATTGCAACAATGACCAAAACTATGTTTGTCAATTGTCAAGAAATTTATTCATCATACTCTTTATATGTGAAGTCATTACTCTCCATAAGATCAATATTTGATCTTTTTTATTTCTTTTTGTTCTTTATTTTATTTAATTCTCTCAAGATCATACCACGAAAGTAAAGCCCTCAACTCAAAACTACTCTTTATTATATATCTCAAGGACTCGATTACATGAGGGAACATAAAGCAAAACTCAAGGCTAGATCATACCAACTTTATTCTACTAGATCAAGATATAACCAAAAGGATCAAACTAAGAAAAGCTATAAAGATAGAGGTATGATGGTGATACGATATCGGGGCACCTCCCCCAAGCTTGGCAGTTGCAAAGGGGAGTGCCCATACCCATGTATTATGTCTCTTTCTTCAGAGGTGATGTTGTGATATTCTTGGTGATGATGCCCCTCAGGATACAATTCTCCTCCTCGAGCTTATTATTTTGCTGCTTAAGATCATTTATTTCCTTGCGAAGTTTTCCTGTGACGGCTAGAGATCCAATCACCCAAGGATGTTTCATAGCTGCGGGAGAAAAACTAAAACACTTTTTCATATTTTCATAAGAGAGAAGTCTAGTATTGGGAGGGATGACCGAGTTTGGTATTGCTGAGCTCTTAAATTCCTCCAACATGAATCCATCTTGAAGACGAGAGGCAACTTCCTGATCCTCCTCCATGGCATCCACTCTTTTCAAGTCAGCCTCCATCTCTTCCTCCGTTGCTTGCTGAAGCGGTTAGCTTCGTTGTATGCCCTTGGGCCCGGTGTCGGGTGAGATACACGACTCTCCCCGACCAACTCTTGCGAAGACATATTACTCTAAATCTGCTGCAGAAACAACTCAAAACAAAAACAGGAGATATTATCGTGGTACGGTGGTCAAAACCTTCGGGAGATTATATAATGAATTTTTACCGACCAAAAGAAGTATCGTGCAAGAAAACGTAGTTCGGAAGGCACACAAGGTTGCCACAAGGATGGGGGGCGCGCCCAGGGGGAGGACGCGCCCTCCACCCTTGTGGTGGCTTCATGTCTCTTTCGGACTACTTTTAATTTTCCTAATTTTTTTAATATTACAAAATGGAGAAAATTTACCATTGGAAACGTTTTGGAGTCAGTTTACTTACCGTACCACATACCTATTCCTTTTCGGAGTCTGAAACGTTCTGGAATGTGTCCCTTATGTACTCCTCCGGTGGTACGGTATTAATTATATTGGTCTCAACATTTATGGGAGTACCTGAGATATAATGTTTGATTCTTTGACCGTTTACCACCTTCGGATTTGTGCCTTTGGTGTCGTTAATTTTTATGCCACCGGAACGATAGACCTCCTCGATAATGTAAGGACCTTCCCATTTTGAGAGAAGCTTTCCTGCAAAAAATCTTAAACAAGAGTTGTATAGCAAAACATGATCACCTACATTAAACTCACGCTTTTGTAACCTTTTGTCATGCCATCTTTTAACTTTTTATTTAAACAACTTGGCATTCTCATAGGCTTGGCTTCTCCATTCATCAAGTGAGCTAATATCAAATAACATCTTCTCATCAGCAAGTTTGAAATCATAGTTGAGCTCCTTAATAGCCCAATATGCCTTATGTTCTAGTTCCAGAGGTGAGTGGCATGCTTTTCCATAAACCATTTTATACGGAGACATGCCCATAGGATTCTTATAAGCAGTTCTATAAGCCCGTAATGCATCATCAAGTTTCTTAGACCAATTCTTTATAGATCTAATAACAGTCTTTTGCAAAATTCATTTAAGCTCTCTATTGCTTAATTCTACTTGACCACTAGACTGAGGATGATATGGGGTTAACATCATATTTAGAAAGCATTTTACAGAAAGCGACATGAATAAATGTGAACCACCATCAGTCATTAAATATCTAGGGAGTCCAAACCTCAGAAAAATAACTTCTTTAAGCATCTTAATAGAAGTGTTGTGATCAGCACTACTAGTTGGAATAGCTTCTCCCACTTAGTAATGTAATCAACAGCAACTAGAATATGTGTTTACCCATTAGAGGAAGGAAAAGGTCCCATATAATCAAAGCCCCAAACATCAAATGGTTCAATAAAAAGTGAATAGTTGATAGGCATTTCCTGACGTCTACTAATATTACCAATTCTATGGCATTCATCACAAGATAAGACAAACTTACGGGCATCCTTAAAGAGAGTGGGCCAATAGAAATTGGATTGCAATACCTTGTGTGTAGTTCTATCTCCAGCGTGGTATCCTCCATAAGACTCGGAGTGGCACTTGCGTAGGATATGTTCATGTTCATGCTCAGGTAAACAACTTCTAATAACACCATCTACTTCTTCTTTATAAAGGTGTGGGTCATCCCATAAGTAATGTCTTAAATCATAGAAAAACTTTTTCTTTTGCTGGTATGTGAAACTAGGTGGTATAAATTTAGCAACAATATAATTAGCATAATCAACATACCATGGAGTACTATGAGAAGCATTTATGACATTTAATTGTTCATCAGGAAAGCTATCATCAATAGGCAGTGGGTCATCACGAACATTTTCTAACCTAGACAAGTTGTCTGCAGCGGTTGTCTCAACTCCCTTTCTATCAATAATATGCAAATCATATTCTTGTAGCAAGAGGACCCATATAATAAGTCTAGGCTTAGAATCTTTCTTTTTCATAAGATATTTAACAGCAGCATGATCAGTGTGAACAGTTACTTTGGAATCAACGATATAAGGTCTAAACTTGTCACAAGCAAATACAGCTACTAAAAAATCCTTTTCAGTAGTAGCATATTTCCTCTGGGCACTGTCTCGAGTCTTACTAGCATACTGAATAACATTTAGTTTCTTATCAACTCTTTGTCCTAGAACAGCACCAACAGCATAATCACTAGCATCACACATAATTTCAAAGGGTAAATTCCAATGAGGTGAGCAATAGGTGTAGAAATCAAGGCTTTCATAAGTATTTCAAAATTGTCATCAAAAACAAAAGGAACATCTTTTTGTGGAAGATTAGTGAGAGGCCTAGAAATTTTAGATAAGTCTTTAATAAACCTCCTATAGAAGCCAGCATGACCAAGGAAACTTCTTATACCTTTGATATCTCTAGGACATGACATCTTTTCAACAGCATCTACTTTAGCTTTAGCAACTTCAATACCTCTTTCAGAAATTTTATGCCCCAAGACAATACCTTCATTAACCATAAAGTAGAACTTCTCCCAATTCAAGACAAGATTAGTTTCTTCGCATCTCTACAAAACTTGATCAAGGTTGCTTAAGCAATCATCAAAAGAAATTCTGTAAACGGAGAAATCATCCATGAAAACCTCAACAATCTTTTCACAGAAATCAGAGAATATAGCAGTCATACATCTTTGAAAGGTAGCAGGTGCATTGCATAAACACAAAGGCATACGTCAATAAGCAAAGGTACCAAAAAGGGCAAGTAAAAGTGGTTTTCTTTTGATCATCTTTTGACACAGATATTTGAGAGAAACCAGAATAACCATCTAGAAAGCAAAACTGTGAATGCTTGGATAACCTTTCTAACATTTGATCAATAAAAGGTAGAGGGTAATGATCTTTTCTAGTAGCTTTATTTAATTTGTGTAAATCAATTACCATTCTATAACTTGTAACAATTCTTTGTGGAATCAATTCATTCATATCGTTAGGGACAACAGTGATACCTCCTTTCTTAGGGACACAATGGACAGGGCTTACCCATTGACTATCAGCAATAGGATAAATTATACCTGCCTCCAGAAGCTTTAGTATTTCATTTCTTACCACTTCTTTCATCTTAGGATTTAACCGTCGTTGATGATCATCTTTCTCCAGTTTAATTTTGTGCTGACATAGAGTGGGACTAATGCCCTTAAGAGCATCAAGAGTATATCCGATAGCAGCACGATGCTTCTTTAGAGTTTTCAATAATTTATTTTCTTCATCCTCTGAATGGTTACCACTAATAATAACAGGGTATATCTTCTTTTCATCAAGATAAGCATATTTCAGAGTATCAGGTAATTGTTTAAGCTCAAACACGGGATCACCCTTAGGTGGAGGAGGATCCCCGAGGATTTCAACGGGAAAATTGTGTTTCAAAATAGGCTCTTGATTAAAGAATACTTCATCTATTTCCCTTCTTTCATTCATAGAAAAATCATTTTCTTGGTCTAGCAAATATTGTTCTAATGGATCAGTAGGAGGCATGGCAATAGAAGCAAGACCAATAATTTCATCCTTACTAGGCAATTCTTTATCATGGGATTGTCTACGAAATTTAGAGAAATTAAAATCATGAGACATATCCCCTAATCCAACAGTAACAATATCTTTCTCACAGTCTATCTTTGCATTAACAGTATTCAAGAAAGGTCTACCAAATATAATGGGACAAAAATTATCTTGAGGGGAAGCAAGAACAAGAAAATCAGTAGGATATTTTATCTTCCACACAAGACTTCAACATCTCTAACAATCCAAATTGGTGATATAGTATCTCTATTAGCAAGCTTAATAGTAACATCATTATCTTCTATCTCAGTAGGTGCAATATCATTCATAATTTCTTTATATAAGGTATGAGGAATTGCACTCACATTAGCACCCACATCACATAAGACATGATAACAATGATCTCCTATTTTAACAGAAACAACTAGCATGCCAACAACAGGTCTATGTTTATCTTTCATATCGAGTTTAGCAATCCTAGCAGCCGCATCACAGAAATAAATAACATGCCCATCAATATTATCAACCAAGAGATCTTTAACCATAGAAATACTAGGTTCAACTTTAATTTGCTCAGGGGGTTTGGGTGTTCTAATATAAATTTTGTTGACCATAGTTGAAGATTTAGCATGATCCTTTATTCTAACAGGGAAAGGTGGTTTCTCAATATAAGCAGTAGGAACAATAGGATCAACATTATAAGTCATAGTTTCTTTTTCAACTTTAATAGGTTCTACTACTTTAACTTCAATGGGAGGATGATATTTAAACCACTTCTCCTTAGGGAGATCAACATGAGTAGCTGATACATCCATTTTGTATCATGTTTTCTTGCTGATATTTATAATGTTTTTATATATAATAATGCTTTTGGGAGTAATTCTAATGCATTTTCTCTCATAATTTATAAGGAACACACCAAGAGAAAGAATTCCGGCAGCTGGAAATCTAGACCTGGAAAAGCTACGTCAGGCCACCTATTCTGCACAACTCCAAATAAGCTGAAACTTCACGGAGATTTTTTATGGATTATTTAAGAAATATTGGAGCTAATAAACACTAGAGGGGGCCACCAGGTGGGCACAACCCACCTAGGCGCGTCAAGCCCCCCAGGCGCGTGCTGGTGGGTTGTGGCCTCCTCGGACCACCTCCAGTGCCCATATTTTGGTATATAAGTCATTTGACCTAGAAAAAATAAGAAGAAGGCTTTAGGGATGGAGCGCCGCTGTCTCGAGACGGAACTTGGGCAGGAGCACTTTTGCCCTCCGGCGGAGCGATTTTGCCGGGGGAACATCCCTCCCGGAGGGGAAAATCATCGTCATCATCATCACCAACAACTCTCCCATATTGGGGAGGGTAATATCCATCAACATCTTCAACAGCACCATCTCATCTCAAACCCTAGTTCATCTCTTGTATTCAATCTTTTTACCGGAACTATAGATTGGTGCCAGTGGGTTACTAGTAGTGTTGATTACATCTTGTAGTTGATTACTATATGGTTTATTTGGTGGAAGATTATATGTTCAGATCCATTATGCTATTTAATACTCCTCTTATCATGACCATGCTTATCATTTGTGAGTAGTTACTTTTGTTCTTGAGGTCACGGGAGAAATCATGTTGCAAGTAATCATGTGAACTTGATATGTGTTCGATATTTTGATAGTATGTATGTCGTTATTCCCTTAGTGGTGTCATGTGAACATCGATTACATGACACTTCACCATATTTGGGCCTAAGGGAATGCATTGTGGAGTAGCATTTAGATGGTGGGTTTCGAGAGTGACAAAAGCTTAAACCCCAGTTTATGCGCTATTTCATAAGGGACCGATTCGATCCAAAAGTTTAATGCTATGGTTAGAATTTATTCTTAATACTTTTCTTATAGTTTCGGATGCTTGCGGGAGGGTTAATCATAAGTAGGAGGTTTGTTCAAGTAAGAACAGCACCTAAGCACCGGTCCACCCACATACCAAATTATCAAAGTAGCGAACACAAATCGAACCAACATCATGAAAGTTACTAGATGAAATTCCTGTGTACCCTCAAGAATGCTTTTCTTATTATAAGAGACTATTTTGGCATGTCCTTTGCCTCAAAGGGATTGGGCTACCTTGTTGCATACTTGTTACTATTATCGTTACTTTCCCGTTACAAATTACCTTGCTATCAAACTACTCGCTACTTACAATTTCAGCACTTGCAGACAATACCTTACTAGAAACTACTTGTCGTTTCCTTCTGCTCCTCGTTGGGTTTGACACTCTTACTTATCAAAAAGAGCTACAATTGATCCCCTATACTTGTGGGTCATCAAGGCTATTTTCTGGCGCCGTTGCCGGGGAGTGAAGCGCCTTTGGTAAGTGGAATTTGGTAAGGAAACATTTATATAGTGTGCTGAAATTTATTATCACTCATTACTATGGAAAAAAAATCCTTTGAGGGGTTTGTTCGGGGTATATTCACCTCATCCGGAACCACAATTTGCTACCCCTCAACCTACTACGCCTACTTAAAATATTGAATATGAAATTCCTTCGAGTATGATAGAACAACTGCTAGCTAATTCTTATGCAGGAGATGGAACCGAACATCCTGATATGCACTTGATATATGTAGAAAAAAATTGTGTATTGTTCAAGCTTGCAGGTTTACCCAGGGATCAAATTATGAAAAAGGTTTTCCCTTTATCTTTGAAGGGAAAGCCATTAGCATGGTATAGGCTATGCGATGATATTGGATCATGGAATTGGAATTGTTTGAAATTGGAGTTCCACCAGAAATTTTATCCTATGCATCTAGTTCATCGTGATCGGACTTATATATATAATTTTTGGCCTCGTGAAGGAGAAAGTATCGCTCTAGCTTGGGGGACGCTTAAGACAATGTTATATTCATGCCCCAATCATGAGCTCTCAAGAGAAATTATTATCCAGAATTTTTATGCTCGGCTTTCTTGTAATGATCAAATCATGCTTGATACTTCTTGTGTTGGTTCTTTTTTTGGAAAGAATTAAACACAACTCTGAAGATTTGGAACTCGACAAAGGTAAAGAGTCGGGTATTAAACTTAAGTATGATTGTGTTAAATCTTTTATGGATACCGATGCTTTTCAAAAGTTAGCACTAAATATGGACTTGACTCTGAGATAGTAGCCTCCTTTTGTGAATCTATTGCTACTCATGTTGATCTCCCTAAGGAGAAGTGGTTCAAATATCACCCACCTATTAAAGAAGTAATTAAGGAACCGGTACCAGCTAAAGATGAAATTATACTTTATAATGTTGATCTAGTTGTTCCTTCTGCTTATATAGAGAAACCCCCTTTCCCTGTTAGGATAAAGGAACATGCTAAAGTTTCAACTATGCTTAACAAAAGCTATATTAGAACACCTAAACCTGATGAACAAATTAAAGTAGAACCTCTCGTTGCTATGGTTAAAGATCTCTTGGAATAAGATATTGATGGACATGTTATTTACTTCTGTGAAGAAGCTGCTAGAATTGCTAAACCAGATAGAAAAGATAAACATAGACGTGTTGTTGGCATGCCTATCATTTCAGTTAAAATAGGAGATCATTATTATCATGGTTTATGTGACATGGGGCTAGTGTGAGTGATATTCCTTACCCTTTATATGAAGAAATTATGAAAGATATAGCACTTGCCGAGATAGAAGAAATAGATGTTACTATTAAACTTGCTAATCGAGACACTATATCACCAATTGGGATTATTAGAGATGTTCAGGTCTTGTGTGGGAAAATAAAATACCCTACTGATTTTCTTGTTCTTGGTTCCCCACAAGATGACTTATGTCCCATTATCTTTGATAGACCTTTCTTGAACACAGTTAATGCTAAGATAGATTGTAAGAAACAAACTATGGGTGTTAGCTTTGGTGATGAGTCTCATGAGTTTAATTTTTCCAAGTTTAGTAGAAATCATCATGAAAAAGAATTGCCTAGTAAGGATGAATTAATTGGTCTTGCTTCTATTGTTGTACCACCTACTGATCCTTTAGAACAATATTTGCTAGACCATGATAATGATTTACATATGCATGAAAGAAATGAAATAGATAAAGTTTTCTTTGAAAAATGTCCTCTGCTTAAACACAATTTGCCTATTGAAACTCTTGGAGGTCCTCCTCCACCTAAAGGTGATCCTGTGTTTGAACTAAAACAATTGCCAGACACTTTGAAATATGCTTATCTTGATGAAAAGAAGATATATCATGTAATTATCAGTGCTAACCTTTCAGAACATGAAGAAGAAATATTATTGGAAGTTCTAAGGAAGCACCGGGCTGCTATTGGATATACTCTTGATGATTTAAAGGCATTAGTCCCACTATATGTCAGCACAAAATTAATATGGAACCTGATGCTATACCAGTTGTTGATCACCACCGTCGGTTAAATCCGAAGATGAAAGAGGTGGTAAGAATGGAAATATTAAAACTTCTAGAAGCAGGTATAATATATCCCATAGATGATAGTAGATGGGTAAGTCATGTTCATTGTGTTCCTAAGAAAGGAGGTATTACTATTTTTCCTAATGATGAGAATGAACTTATTCCACAAAGAATTGTTACAGGCTATAGAATGGTAATTGATTTTAGAAAATTAAATAAAGCAACTAGAAAAGATCATTACCCTTTGCCTTTTATTGATCAAATGCTTGAAAGATTATCTAAGCACACACTTTTGCTTCCTTGATGGATATTCTGACTTTTCACAAATACCTGTTTCTCAACCTGATCAAGAAAAGACCACTTTTACCTGTCCTTTTGGAACCTATGCTTATACGTATGCCTTTTGGTTTATGTAATGCACCTGCTACCTTTCAAAGATGCATGATGGCTATATTCTCTGACTTATACGAAAAGATTGTTGAGGTTTTCATGGATGACTTCTCTGTTTATGGGAAGTATTTTGATGATTGTTTAAGAAATCTTGATCGATTTTTGCAGAGATGTGAACAAACAAATCTTGTCTTGAATTGGGAGAAGTGCCACTTTATGGTTAATAAAGGCATTGTCTTGGTGTCGGTGTCAAAACCGGCAGATCTTAGGTTGGGGGTCCTGAACTATGCGTCTGAGGATCAAAGGTAATAGGAGACAAGGACACGATGTTTACCCAGGTTCGGGCCCTCTTGATGGAGGTAATACCCTACTTCCTGCTTGATTATCTTGGATGAATATTATTTTTACAAGATTTGATCTACCCCGAGATCGTAATGGCCAAACCCTAGATGTCTAGCCTATATGACTATCATTCTTCTCTCTCTATGGACTAAACCCTCCGGTTTATATAGACACGGGAGGGACCTAGGGTTGTACAGAATCGGTTTACAGAGAAAGGAATCTTCATATCCAAATGCCAAGCTTGTCATCCACGCAAAGGAGAGTCCCATCCGGACATGGGAGGAAGTCTTCTGTCTTGTATCTTCATGGCCCATTAGTTCGGCCCACGTCACATAGCCCGGACGCTCGAGGACCCCTTAATCCAGGACTCCCTCAGTAGCCCCTGAACCAGGCTTCAATGACAATGTGTCCGATGCGTAGATTGTCTTCGGCATTGCAAGGCAGGTTCCCCCTTCCGAACTCCTAGTTGATCTTCAGATGTAATGATTGTATCCGGACTTGTATGCACAACCGCAGAGGACATAATATTTCACGAGTTCAACTCACTGACCACTTTTTGGTAATATGACACCACGCCTGCCCGACCACTACTTGTGAACCGTTTTAGCCGGCCCGTCGCCCCACGTCCCAAGACGTGGTCTTATTAGCGCGTCTTATCCAAGCGGAGATCGTGCCTCCCTTTTTAAGGGATTCCTGTCAACCCAGACATGGGTAACCCAACCATCGCTTGGGTACAACTCCTTGGAAACAAGCAAGTTTTTGAGGCCCAAGAGGAGACGTTTGATATTCGCAGCCTTTATATAGGGGTACAGACCCGTCTTTTTCTTCCACGCTTGCCTCTTTCTCAACCCCTGCTACCCCGAGTTCCAACACCCGGGTTTCAGTCTCCACCAGCCCCAATCATGTCCAGATCCAGCCGCCAATGCCAGTGGGTAGCTTCTTCCGTTGCGGAGGAAGACAATGCAAAGCTTCGGGCGACGAGGTACCTGACCGCTGAAATCTATCATCGGCTTCCCGCCGAGGGGCAGGTAATTCCCACCCCCCAGATCCGGCGAGAGGGTCGTGTTTGTGTCCCACTTACTCCGCGGGTTGGGGTTTGCACTTAACCCCTTCGTCTGAGGGCTCATGTTCTATTACGGGCTATACTTTCACGATTTGGCCCCGGACTCTATTCTTCTTATCTCAGCGTGTATCGTCATGTGCGAAGCCTTCCTCCGAACTCCTTCGCACTTCGGCTTGTGGCTCAAGACCTTCGATGTGAAGCCGCAAGTGGTAGAGGGGGAGCAGGCCGAGTGCGGTGGCGCCACAGTGAGCAAGCTTGCTAGCGCCGTTTGGCTGAAAGGATCCTTCGCCAAATCTTCCGATCTGTGGCAGCAGGGGTGGTTCTATATCACCGAGCCCCGCGGCTCCAAGTGGGCAACTGCGCCCGCATTCCGATCCAGCCCCCCAATTCAGCTTCCATCGTGGATTAACAAGGGTCTGGATTGGGGATCAACGAATGATGTGCGAACTCTGCAAAGTCGCGTCTGAAGCCTCATTGAGAGGGACATCGACATAGCCAATGTCGTTCAAGTAATGCTAGTTCGTTGGACCCTGTCGTGCCAGCGACGGCCTCTTCTCCTATGGGAGTTCAATCCAGAAGGGCCGCGGACTCTTCAGCACTTCTTCGGCACAACACACGAAGGAATGTGGAGATTATTCTTCGGGAAATGAAGGCAATGGCCGGACACCACCAAAGATGTCGGCCTAGACTGTAACCATCTGGATACCCCGGTAAGTACCCGTTTACCGAATACCTTATAGTCAGATACCCAGTGGCAAGATACCAATAGTATCATCCTTTTTCAGGGCTAGATAAAGAAGGTGGAACGGATTAGGTGTCCGGCTCCCCTTCCCGAAGACTCAGCTACTCTTGTGTTAACAAGGATGCTGGCCTCGGTGCCATACCAGGCACCAGCAGGGGAGGGCGAGAAGACCCAAGATGACCTTGGTTCCGGAGGTAAGTCGGACACTGAGTCTGAAGAAATCAACCTTTCCTCGCCCGAAGATGGAGGCAGAAAAGGACCCAGTATCCCTTCTCCAAACAGGAGGAAAAGGGCCGCCTCCGAAGATTGGGAGGGGCGGACTTCCAAGAAGGGCAAGATGCCACCGTCGATCGGCTTGGGTTTGGAAAGCGACGCTGTTGAGCAGCTCCAACAGGGGGACAAGCCCTTGGCCAAACTGTAAGAGAATCCGGAGTACTTTGATAGCGTCCTACTCCGTTATTGTTACCGAAGATACACGTAATGCATTTATGCATTTTTACAGGTCGGCACAGAATTTTTCTTGGTGATCCTCTTCTTCGAGGAGTCTCCTCCCAGAGATGATGGAGAGTAAGACGCCTCCTCCGACCTCCTCACCCAATAAGGCGGATGACTCTGAAGTGTCATCGGGAGGGTCCCTTTAGACCAGGGGACAAAAGAGGCAGTACCCAAAGGTGGACCTCTGACCATCCGGGATTCCGGGGCTGATGATAACAAAGGCCCCGGACTGTCTGGTTCACAGCCGATAGTGATTCTGGAGACGGGTGAGCAGATTCCTTCAAAGGATGATTGTGCTTTTGGATCTGCTTCCGGAGACCCGGGGACTCCGGATATGTTGCGAGACATGTTGCGGAAAGCATCGGTCTCGGGGGAACAGCGTACCTTGATGGGTACAGTGATTGAAAAGATTTCGTCCGTGAAGAGCGGATTAAATGTAGCCTTCATGAGCCTACTGAAGGGCTTCGAGGTTTGTGACATAATGTTTTCAGCTATGTTTCATTTGCAAAGATGCGCCTGTGTATAGGTAGTAGCCCCTGATACTCGGGTTGGCTTCCGCTGGGAAGCAAAATGGAGGATCGAAAAGGATTGTTTTGAGGACTAACCTGATCAACTTTGAACACAGGCTGCTTCCCCCTTGGCCGCTTCCCGGACTATGGAAATTGCCGATTTGCAGCGGAAGCTTGATGTGGCAGGGGATGATCTTGCTTTAATCAATATGCGTCTTGACAAGTCGCAAGGTATGTATTCGGGGCAATCATCATACATTTTTGTGGTATACGCATGACGCTGAGATTTAGATTCTGGAATATGCATGGATGCAGATGGTGCTTCCACCTGAAAGATCGTGGAGGTCGCCTAGAGGGGGTGAATAGGCGTTTTAAAATAATTACGGTTTAGGCTTGAACAAATGCAGAATAAACCTAGCGGTTAATTTTGTCATTCACAAAACCTAAAACAACTAGGCTCACCTATGTGCACCAACAACTTAAGCTAAGCAAGATAAGCAACTATGTGATAGCAAGATATATGGCAAGAAACAATATGGCTATCACAAAGTAAAGTGCATAAGTAAAAGGGCTCGGGTAAGAGATAACCGAGGCACGCGGAGACGACGATGTATCCCGAAGTTCACAGCCTTGCGGATGCTAATCTCCGTTTGGAGCGGTGTGGAGGCACAATGCTCCCCAAGAAGCCACTAGGGCCACCGTAATCTCCTCACACCCTTGCACAATGCAATATGCCGTGATTCCACTAAGGGACCCTTGAGGGCGTTCACCGAACCCGTACAAATGGCAACCCTTGGGGGCGGTCACCGAACCCGTACACTTTGGCAACCCTTGGGGGCGGCCACCGGTACCCGTCAAATTGCTCGGGGCGATCTCCACAGCCTAATTGGAGACCCCGACGCTTGCCCGGAGCTTTACACCGCAATGATTGAGCTCCGAACACCACCAACCGTCTAGGGCGCCCAAGAACCCAAGAGGAACAAGCTCAAGGGTACCAAGCACCCAAGAGTAATAAGCTTCTCAACTTGTAACTTCCACGTATCACCGTGGAGAACTCAAACCGATGCACCAAATGCAATGGCAAGGGCACACAGAGTGCCCAAGTCCTTCTCTCTCAAATCCCACCGAAGCAACTAATGCTAGGGAGGAAAATGAGAGGAAGAACAAGAAGGAGAACACCAAGAACTCCAAGATCTAGATCCAAGGGGTTCCCCTCACATAGAGGAGAAAGTGATTGGTGGAAATGTGGATCTAGATCTCCTCTCTCTTTTCCCTCAAAAACTAGCAAGAATCCATGGAGGGATTGAGAGTTAGCAAGCTCGAATAAGGTCAACAATGGGGGAAGAACACGAGCTCAAAGGATTAGGTTCATTGGGGAAGAAGACCCCCTTTTATAGGAGCTCCCGAATCCAACCGTTATGTGCTCAGTCCGCGCATGAGCGGTACTACCGCTCGGGCGGAAGAAACAGGGAAAAGGAGCAACAAAACATGAACCTTGGGGCAGTAGTACCGCATATAAGCGGTACTACCGCTCACCCCAGCGGTACTACCGCTGGAGGAGCAGAACACGGGACCGAAAGAGGCAGGGCAGAGCAGAGTACGGCGGCAGTAATGCAGTAGCGGTACTACCGCCCGATCGGAGCAGTACTACCGCTTAGGCGGTACTACCGTGCCTTACTACCGTGCAACTACTGCTAAACCCGACACGAAAAGAGCAGGACCCAAAATCGAGGCGGTAGTAGAGCGGTACTATGGCTGAGAGCTCCAAGCGGTACTACCGCTTGTGCTTGCGGTACTACCGCTGGGACCAGACAAAAGCTACTTCCAAGAAAACAAGCATACTCCACGGAAAACCAGAACGGCCATAACTTCTGCATATGAGCTCCGAATTGAGCAAACTCAAGCTTGTTGGAAACAAGACGACGAGGCAGGGGAGGTATGCCTAACAAATAGAGGAGTGAAACCTCCAACCGAGAAGAACCAGCAAAACCTCCAACATCGAAAACATCATAGAAGATGCATGTGAACTCCGTTTTCGATGAACTCGAGCTTGTGAACAAGATGACCATAAGCTCCAAAACTCTCAAAGAGAACCAAACAAGAACCACGAAAGATGATGCAAGGATGCAATGGTTTGAGCTCTCTACGAACGATATGATCAAGCTACTCATCAAGATCCCCCCTTGATAGTACGGCAATTGATCCTATAACCTGGTCTCCCAACCACCACTATGAGACCGGTAAAATAGAAAACCTATCAAGGGCAAACCTTTGTCTTGCACATAGTCCACTTGAGCTAGATGATGACGATCTTGACTTCCTCAAGTTGGACCGCCTTTCTTGATTGTGTTGGCTTGATGAAGACTAGTTGATTGCTCCCCCATACTCCACTATGGGTGAGCCACTCTTCGGCACATCTTCATAAATCCATTGTTACCATAATGGACGGAAAGCTTCAAGCATTTGATCTCTTCGTGATGCTCCACTTAAACTTGCACATCACAACCTAACCCCACAAAGAACTCTCATGAAAACCATGGGTTAGCAAACAAAGCGTAATGGACAATGCTTACCATACCATGGGATCACTTGATCCCTAAGTACATCTTGTATGCTTTGTGTGTTGACCAACTTGATTCATTCTTGACTTAATCTTGATCAACCTTGAATCTTTCCAATTCTCTTCATTTGGATGATGTCTTGAAGGTGGACATGAATGATCACACAATCTTCTTCTTCAAGACATGCTTGCAATAAGCTCAACACTGACATGACCAATCCAAGACTTTTACTGGCAACTCATTTGTTCCCACACCAAGCCCCTGGCAGGTTATGCCAAGGTATTTCTGTGAAATAACTGTAGGAGCCATATTTGTTGGGGAAACCATGCAGATGATTAATTCGGATATTGTTTAAATGTAACTGAGCGATATGCCAATGATTACTTATGATCTTATATATATATAAGCCATCCTCCCGGCTATTTGACATCCTCGGGGTTGGAGGCGGAGGAACAGGCATAGTACAGGCTTGAGAAATAGAGAGTGCGGTCTACAACAAGTTATTTTGGACCACCTGTCGCACGTCTGCGCCGCTAGTCCTCGGTGAGGGGAATCCTTGATGGAAATAGCCCCTTAGGTGAGTGTATGGATCCAGACTCCGATGGAGCCAGTTTCCGATGTTTATCCTGTTCGTCACCTATTTTTAAAGGATAGCGAAGGAAGAAATAAAAGAAGATAAATAATAATAATAATAATAATAAGTTACTAGAGTGCTTGCTGGCTTGTTCGTATTGTGCTTCCGCCAATGCCCATGGTATCTTGAGTGCGTAATGATGTATGCGTGGTACAAACTTTGTAGGTGTACGGAGTGGGCGGCAAAAACCAGGTTGCTATTTCCGTTCTAGGAGTAGTTGATCCTCGGGTGGAGAATGCTTCTGACCCCTGGTGTTTCTTGGTGAACCTTTTAGTCATCCCTGTCGCTTGGCAGCCTCCACCCGCTGTGTTCGGCGTTGAGCTTGCCGGCCTGTTTAAAGACCCAGCAGTTTCTGTTGGTATGATTAGCTGGTTCCGGGCCTCTCCCGCGCAGCCCCCAGAGCATCACTCCTGCTGCTGGTTGGGCCACTGCCTCGAGGTCTCTACCTGCTGCTGCAGCCTAGTTCTCCTGCAGTTCGGGGTTAGCGTAAGCTTGCTCCTGAGATATTGACCGTACCCCGTCGTCGTCGCTGAAGAAGTCGGCGAAGCCTCCGGGCGGCTCGTGGAAGACATGTGCTTCAGGCCCTCTAGCCGCCCATCCCGGTCCGGGGAACGGATTGGGGCCTTCCCCCGGCAAGTATTTCGGGTTCACCATGCAGGGCACGTAGGCGTCTGTGGCCACCTCACCAGAGCCGCCACGCAGGTGCCTCGCGCCTTGAGCCGCCAGTCGAGGTGCTTGGCCCTGATGGTCGCCGTGTGGTATCCTGGCACGTCCTCGCGGCGGGCCGTCAGTGCTTGTCCCTCCTAGCGATGGCGTGGCCATGGAAGGACGGCCCTCGCTGGGACCTGCGCCGGCGTCATCGAATCCCCCTGACGCCCCAGGGGGTGCGCGGGCTCGCCCGGGCCTCGCGCGCGCCTCCGCCATGACCTGGGGTGCGGTCAAGGAGCAGAAAGGTGGCGTACCCCTGCAGGCGGCGTCCAGTAGCTCAGCGACTCGTTCTAGTAGTGCATCGCGACCGCTCTCCACTAGCCTGCACCGCAGCAGCTCCCGCCACGATGAGCGCGGCTCGCTTGTTCGCCTGCTCTCGCCGGGTGTGTGGTGCCATTGCCATAGCGTAACCTGAGGATCGCGCGGCTGCGCACGTGCGCCAGCCCGCGGGTGTTAGGAGGCGCGCGGGCCGCCTGGAGCGCGGAGTTGAGGTCTTCTGGAGCGGATGGCGGCGCCCGGGCAGGCCAGGCCGCCCAGTGGTCTCGGCTTGGGTCCTCAGGCTGTCAGACATTGGAGTTGCGGGGCAACGGCGGGTCGGTCGACGAACAAGAAGCTTCGGCGCACCCCTACCTGGCGCGCCAAATGTCAGATTATGGGTTCTGGCAAACCCTTGAGGTTCGAACTCTAGGGTGCGCACGAAGAGCTCTCTCTCCCTAGCTCGCTCTCGCAACAATCTCAAGGCCTAGCTCGCCGAACCCAAGGAACAAGTGACACGAGAGTTTATACTGGTTCGGGCCACCGTTGTGGTGTAATACCCTACTCCAGTGTGGTGCGGTAGATTGCCTCGTGGGCTAAGGATGAACTGGTACAATGGATGAACAGCCTCCTGAGGAGAGGTGTTCTTGAGCTCGATGAGCTGGTGTGTCTGAGGATGGTCTGAATGATCCGTCCCCTTGCTACGGTGGTGGCTAGTCCTATTTATAGAGGTCCGGGTCCTCGTCCCAAATGTTAGACGGGAAGGGATCCCACAATGGCCAATTTTGAAGGGAGACAACTAGTACAAGCTATCTTGACAAAAAGTGGTCTTCACCTGCCAAAGGTTCTGGTGGTGACGCCGCCGTGGGCTCCGTGATGACCTCCGTCCTGCCGTCCTGCTGGTCTTGGTCTTATTGCATCGATACGGAAACCTTTGCCTGATGCCTCGGGACTCCTCGCCTACGCCCGCCCCTTTAGCACCAAAGAGGAAACTGGCACCCTGCACCCGTTGGCGCCCGCCTGGCCTTCGTCGTCATGGCTCACATCACGCGAACCTCGCGAGGTGCCCCCCGCCTTGATATCTCCGCTCCTCGGAAGCCAGCCTAGCAAGGCCGCCCCTGAGGAGGTCTTGTCTCGTCCGCCTCGCGAGTCTTGGCCCCTCGCGAGGGTCTTGAGTGGTCGCTGATGAAGATGGGCCGTACCAGGCCTTTGGTGGAGTCACGCCCTGGGCCGCAGGCAGGCGGGTCTGGGTACCCCCGTTCCCAGGACGCCGACAGTGTCTATGTAAACCAAGGGGTTTAGTTCGTAGAGGCTAGAAGAAGAACCATCATCCTACTCACCTAAGGTTTAGGTCATCTGATCTCGTGGTAGATGAACTCTGTAACCATCATATACACTTCAATATAATCAAGCAGGACGTAGGTTTTACCTCTTCGAGAGGGGCCGAACCTGGATAAACATCGTCTCCTGTTCCCCATTGATCCAAGATCCGTAGCTTGGGACCCCCTACCCGAGATCCACTGGTTTTGACACCGACAACAGGCCCAGCCCGAGGACTATGGGCCGACTAGGTTGGCACCCTCTATTCCAGGACACCGTCAAATACAAAGGTAGATGAAGGCATAATGCACATGTGTGTAAATTTTCAAGATGAAATACGTTGCAATGGGGGTTGTGCAAAAAAGACAAATCTGAGACTTTTTAACACATGATACTATTTATCCTCCCAGACCATGAATTTGTCTTTTTATATAGGTCGCATTTCAATGCATTTATTTCTGAAATTTTACACATATACACCTCACACCCTTGTTTACTTGTACACATTTTTCATTTTTTTCAACCATTTTTTAAATTTTAAACCATATTCACTTGACCACACGCTTCTAACCTATATCTTCTTTTAGATGCTTCTGACTTCTTTTTTTAGATCCTTCTAATCAATATCTAACGTATATAAATGCATCAATCTCTAATTCATGAATCACATGGTGTGTAGTTAGTTACAACCTGATTCCTCTCTTAAGTAAATGGTGAAGGTCTTGCCGTTTTCAAATGGAGTGTTATCTAAACAAGAAAAATGTGATGTCAAGATGAACTAAATCTCTTCTGTTTACATCATGATTTCAACCATTTCAAAATTGCGCATCAACAATAAACTCAAAAAATGCTGATATGCTACTCTGTTGGCACACACAAAATAACAAGAATTTTTTTTTGAACCAGGCTATACCCCTTTCCATTGCAAATGAACGGAAATACAAAGTTCAGAAACATGTCAGGAGAAGGGAAAGAGGTAAAGCGAGTTCGGGCACTGCCAGGAAACCCACTACATTCGCCCGCCATCGAAACGAATGCCATGGGGCGAAAACCTAGACAGCACCGAAAATCCACAGCAAACACCCTATTTCTTGAGTTTTCACTACAGACAACGACATGAGACATCCACAAAAGAACCGAAACGCCATCACAGGATCGTAGGATCGCCCATCTCCAGCCAACGAGACTTCTTGCAAACCTTCAATCTCCCCCGATCGGCACCCTCACCGCGTTGCACATTTCCATCGTGCGCATCGTGCTCGACCTGATCATCTCAGCACCGCTTAGTAGCACCTTGGCGCCCTCCTCCTCCTGCAGCCCTGTCCAGTACAGCAGGAAAGAACACATGGAAAAAACTATCTCAAAAGGCGTTTTGATACGTTTCTTTTCGAACATAGCTCGGTTTTGAGCTAGCCAAATGGCCCAGCAAGCAGCAGCCAAGCCCACAGTATAGTACTTTTGTCCATCAGGGAGAAAAGCATGGCACCATGCAAAATATTGCCAGTAGCTATTCGGACACATCTCAGTACCCAATACTAACCAAACGCATCTCTCGATCACTTTAGCCACAGGGCAAGTAAAAAAACAGATGTTGGGAGGTTTCCAACTCGTTACAGAAAGAGCATGTAGGATTCCCAGTCCATTTCCTCGTTCTCATGACTTGCCTAGTGAGCACTGCGTCCTGAGACAGCTGCCACAGGAAGATCTTGATTTTGAGAGGGATTTTGGCTTTCCAAATCCATCTATAATGGCAACCACTAAGAGGATTTTCAAGCCACTTATACACAGATTTAGTGGAGAATTTGCCATTACTATTAAGCCCCCAGTAGACCCGGTCCCCACCCTGGCTCAGCTAGATATTCTTGATCGTATTACTTATTTCTCCCCATTGACAGGACAACTCAGGCGTGAGCCTCCTTCTGAAGAAAGAATGGACATCCACAGATTTGAACCTATCAATAGTGCAATCCTGATCATTACAAATCTCAAACAGCGAAGGGTAAAGGGTCTGGAAAGGACTTAGCCCGTTTATGGCATCTTTCCAGACTCTAACTAGGTCACCAGATTCCAGATGGATCCTTCTGCCCACAAAGTAAATATCTTTGACTTTAAGCAGGGCTTTCCAGCAAGGGGACTCAGAAAACATGGGCTTAACCGAGGCCACAGATTTGTTAGTCAGGTAGTGCGCCCGAACAATATCTTGCCACATACTCTGTTGGCACACACAAAATAACAAGAATTATCAAATGCGGGGCGTTTTACTTGGAAAGGGAGTTGGATTGGTGAGTACTTAATTTAAGAAAAAAAATCACGTCCATTACAATATCACAGAGGTTAGGCCCGCGACGGCAGAGGCAACAACGGAAGATTAGGACGCTATGAGCTAGATCACTTGGATGATGGAAGACACTACAGTGGATTAGAGCATGCTATGAAGCACATGAAGAGGGGGTTTGTTCATGCCACTGGTAGGGGCGTATCCACGTTCAGCTTCCTGGGTGCACAAGACACTAGGTGCAAAATTGATTCCTTGGTAATTTTGTGTATAGAATAGTGTGTGACACCCTGTTTTTAGATGTAAAGTTTGTGTGATTTTACACTGGGACAGTCATTTTCTCTCTGGGTCCACCCCTGGCCACTGGCGAGCATCCGTCAACTCATCAGGACCTTCATTGCGCCTTTGCTGATTCATTGTGGATGTCTCTTGAGGTGAAGTTTGTTCTTTTCACCCGTTGCAACGCAGGGATATTTGTGTTAGTTAAAAAAAGAGCGCGCCGTCACAAAAATTTGACCGCAACATTATGGTAATCCTGCAAAAAAAACATTATGGTAATCCACTTCTTTCTAGAACTACATGGGGCCGTATAGTAGTTTTGTAGTGCACGGTGGCGATCCGGTTGACGCGTAGGCACCCATAGAAAAAGACTAGCCGGCCATACAAGGCAGGGGTCGTGACAAAAGAAACCCGCGGAAAGAGAGAGAGCCGTCACGGACCGGTCAGTCCACCACTCCACACGGTAGTACGGCCAGGCAGCCCCCAAATCAGTCCACCACACCACAGACGATATTTTCCTTTTCCATTTTCCCCTAACCCCGCTGCGGTGGGACCCGACAGCGAATCGCAGCCCACCACTCTAGCAACTCTACTCGGCTCGGCGACCCGCTTTCCTCCCCACTCCGTTCTCCCCACCCGCGTACGCCGCGGTACAACGCCACACACGCGGGCGAGCGACCCGCCTTCCGCGCGCCTTCTCCGCCTCATAATTTTAGTCTCCCGTCACGCATACCGCGTCCCGAGCTCCCCCCGCGGCCCCATACCTATATATGACTTCGCCCCCGCGCTCCATCATACCTCAACCATCTCCTCCTCCTCGATCATCCTCCTCATCCCGCGTCTCACTGAAGCACCCGACTGCCAGTACTGTACTTCGGAGTGCCGCCGCCGATCGAGCTAGCTCCGACAGCCAAGACTCGACGAGACCGATCGGATCATGAACACCTACCTCACGCCCTTCACCCCTCTTCCATCGCTCTTCGACGGCCCAGCAGCTGCCGACGACCACTCCTCCCTCCTCGCCTTCCTCATGAACGACGACCTCGCCGCCGCGCCCGACGCCTTCCCTTACAACGGCGGCGCCGAGGCCGCGCCAGCCTTCTTCGGACACGCCGCCGCGCCGTTGCCACCGCCGGTGGTGGCGCCACCAGCGGAAATGACTGGTCAAGGAAGGAAGCGCAGCTTCGTCCCCGCGGGAGACGACGGCTCGTCGCGGCCGCAGGCGGTCAGGAGGAAGGTGCAGGGTTCGCCGCCCACCTCGCCTGCCCACAGCGGCGGCGACGCTGCGCCAGCGGCAAGGAGCGGGGGCCGGCGGGTGTGGGTGAGGGAGCGGAGCACGGAGTGGTGGGACCGCCTCAGCGGCCCGGCGTGCCCGGACGCCGATTTCCGCCAGGCCTTCCGCATGTCGCGCGCCACCTTCGACGCGCTCTGCGACGAGCTCAGCGCCGCCGTCGCCAAGGAGGACACCGCGCTGCGTGCTGCCATACCCGTGCACCAGCGCGTCGCGGTCTGCCTCTGGCGCCTCGCCACCGGGGAGCCCCTCCGCGAGGTCTCCCGTCGCTTCGGCCTCGGCATCTCCACCTGCCATAACATCGTCCTCCAGGTCTGCGCCGCCCTCACCGCCGTTCTCCTGCCCAAGGCCGTCCGCTGGCCACTGGAATCCCCCGCCGCCAGGTTCCAGGCCCTGTCCGGGATCCCCGGCGTCGTCGGCTCCGTCTACACCGACCACATCCCCATCGGCCCACCCAAGGACGACGTGGCCGAGTACTACAACCGCCGCCTCACGGAGCGGAACAACAAGGCCTCCTACTCCGTCGCCGTGCAGGCCGTCGTGGACGCTGACGGCGCCTTCACGGACGTGTGCATCGGCCTCCCTGGCTCGCTGTCCGACGCCGCCGTGCTCGAGAGGTCCGCGCTGCACTCCCGCTGCGAGACCGGCATGCTCGGAGACGACCAGTGCCGGCTGGTGGGCGGCGCGAGCTACCCGCTCACGGACTGGATGCTCGTGCCGTACGCGCACCAGAACCTGACATGGGCGCAGCACGCCTTCAACGAGCGCATCGCCGCCGCGCGCGCAGCAGCACAGGGCGCCTTCCAGAGGCTCAAGGGGCGGTGGCGCTGCCTGCAGCGCCGCACGGAGCCCAAGCTGCCGGACCTCCACAACATGATCGGCGCCTGCTGCGTGCTGCACAACTTCTGCGAACGCAGCGGCGAGGAGTTCGACGCCGACATCCAGTCCGAACTCTCCCAGCAGGACGATGCCGACGTGGTCGCCGCTGCCAATCCAGTGCTGTCCGCAGCGGCCGACAAGGAGCGAGACAGGATTGCTCACGACCTCCTCCATGGCGGCCACCCCAGCGTTACATTCCTCTAGGGGTCTGTTCACCATGTCAAAACGCGGGCTTCTGTAATGTGATGAACTACTCATCTTCCATGAAAGCATAGGAAGAATCCCAGTTCAGAACATACAGCTTTCGGATGGGATTAGGACTATTTTTTTTTCATGCTTGTTCCAAGAGATATTTAGAAGGCACTGACACTGATATCAGAAAACGTAGCGCATTCAAGTCTGATATAAGTATCATAATGTGGAAGGAATTTACAATATTCATTTGTCCATACCCATGTCATTGAGTAATACTCAATCACTACTACAGACCAAATTGGCTAACATTTTAAGCGCCAGTCTATGATCATGTGATAGATACATCTCCATTTCTTGACTGGTATGTACAAGGCACAAGCAGAATTGCCCCAGCCAGATCTTGTTTGCTAGACAGCAAGACCTGCAACAAGGTCTTGGGTACAGTAATCTTACAAGCACCATTCTGTGAGGTGTGTTCTAGGTGGAAATCTGACTCTCACTTGCTACACTTGTGTAAATTCCAACGCATTTCCATCCGGGTCTCGTGCAAAGATTGCTGGTCGCCCGGATTTGCTGAGCGTGTAGCTGATTCCTGCATCACGGTGAAGGCATAGAAGGTCATTGTGTTGTCGGACAATGGATGATAGAGAAATTTGGTGAGGCTAATTAGAATCCAGCATAATGAATTGCAAAAGTGCAATGCATACTAATTAACATTATAAAGTCATAGTAGGTGACGTGGTAATATCAACTAAGAGAATTAAGTTCTAACATAAAACATGGAACAGTGAGTCTTTTTGTTCTCATGTCAAAGAGATGGGAATGTGGGTGCTACAGTCATGTGGACGTAATATGCTCGAGATTCTTAGAAATCAATTGACCAGTCTTTTAAAAGATTATCTGATGAACATCACTGTTCAAGTGTTGAATCAACTATAACATCAGACCGCCCTTTTGACACCTTGCAACAATTTCTACAGAATGGTTATTTTAAACCCAGGACAGGTTTTTCCAGAGTCAAGACACCTATAACTTTACCCTCAGAGGTTTTGATTGCCATGTCTGTCACACAAATAGCCTGACTACGGCAACAGTTACAAATTTAGGCAGAACCATAACCATAACATACTATGGATAACTTCACTCTATTAACAGTAATTTACAGATACAGTTGAAACAATGAATATGTATATCTCTGCAACCATATCTACCAAGGCAAACGCCATCCTGCAGTTTTATAAGTTCGATTTTTAGTACTTGTACTACCAATCCATGGGTTTTCGTGGGGTCACCTTAGAATTTAATACTCCCTCCGATCCATATTACTTGTCGCTCACTTAATACAACTTTATACTAAAGTTGTAATAAGTGGGTGACAAGTAACACGAATCGGAGGGAGTATTTTTTTTATCCATGAGTAAGTATACAGATCCTTTTGGAGCTTGTGTGTTTAGTTGTTGAATTGTTGAAACTTTGTGCTACTCACCGCAGTAATGTAAGGTTAAACGCTCTACTAGCGGTTACCGTTGTTGGTGGCAAGTAGAGGAAAAAGGTATGTGCACACTGTAGCCAGTGTCTGATGTACACAGCAGAAAAAAATAGAGTTGGAATTCAGATATACCAGCTTTGTCAAAGATTTCTTTCAACTTCAAGACATCTCTGATTGCTATACAGGTATGACGATCACGCCCGCCATGCTCTGGGCGTCCTGTCAGTGGATCCGGATTTGGCAGCTCCATCAAGTGGATCATCTCAGAACCAACCCAGAGCCAAGCACCTCTGTACGGAAGCTTGTCATTTGGCCTAGCAGGATTCACCTTAAGACCTGAATGATCAACAGTATCATTTTACTTTATAAGCAGTGCATATACATGTGAAACATATACAACTCACAGGTAACTCACCAAGGAGGTCCTGGTAGAATGCCATCGACCTTTCAAGATTTTCACATAGTATTCCAACATGGTGCATACTAACAACTCCATAGTCAGGTTCTGCATTTGACATCAGAAATGATTTCATTCAGACACTAAGGAATAATTATGGAACTTTGACCCAAAATGTGTTGCTCTGTTATCTTGAGGTAATGGAACCCAGCCTTTCTAAGTCTTATGAAACAAGAAATGACATTGACACAAAAACTTGCTTATCAACGATAGGAATGCAGAGTACTCTTATGACATCATGCAAATTAAGCTCTTGGTAATTTTCCTTGCACATAGAGATCAAGACCTACCTGCCACTTATATTTTGATGCTGCATGTACTAACATATTACTCTATGACATGCAAGCAAATTCTAGTGAGCACCCATAATTTCAGAAAAAATGAACACCGTGAATGCAAATATCGACCAAGGTTGGCCTCGTCAGCAACCCTGGCTAGCTTTGATTGTTAAGCCAAAAATCTGGCTAGTTCCAGTTTTGCTACTTCAGTACCAGCTACTAAAGACATGCCATAGTTCAGGTTTTAATGCCTAACATATTGATATACTGCTCCTTTCAGAGAACTAATTCTAAAGCTGTTGCTTGTGTCTTTGTATACACTACTCTCAACTGCTCCTCAGAACCTCCATTGAAAAATGCAAACACAGGTAGCCTCTGTGATTGGATCTGCAACTTTAGAATTAGTACTAACTAAAACTAGATCTAAATTCTTCTAGACCATGGTACTGATCTAACTAGTACTAGTCGTATCGGTGTAATTGCAGAGAGAGAATTTCTTGGACAGTCCAGGCCCAAACTGAGGCAGCAAAACATTTTTCCTCCACGACCAAACGTCGCCAATGTTTTCACTCCGCAGATTCAGTAACGCAGAAATTAAATACTAAAGAAACAATCTTTGCACTCCATACAGCCTAAAGCACATCTCGTCTACACCGATGTGCTATCAGTACTAGATAGGAACCAAAAAACAAAAGTACTACGATAGGAACATAAAAAACTTACCCTGGGACTGCTCCTTGGCCGTCAGGGCCTGCTCACCGCCGGTGGCCACCGACATGTGAGTCCGGATCCGGCGGTGTGCGGCAGCAGAGGGAGTGTGATGCGTTCTGACCGCAGCGCAGGCCTTTCCGGAGCCGGATGCGGAGAGGAGAGGGAGAGAAGAGAGGTACCTCATCGCCATTGTGGCCTTCCCAAGAACAACTCCGATTCGGCTCCGTGCGTGGGCTTTCTGGGCCTGTATTTTTGTGTGGCTCCAGCCTTCTCACCTTTTACTGTCTCTTTCAGGTTTTTTTCTGGTTATTTTTTTGGTGCCGATGGGATTAATTGCACGCCTCAAATTTCTTCTTTTCTCTCCAAAAGAACCATTCCTTGAATTTCATGATGCCGGCAAATAGTAGGACAATGATCATTTTTCTATTTTCCTTTTAACATTTCTTTCAAATTTATTTCCTCATGTGATTTAAACTATTCCTCTACACAATTAGTTTATCCGTTTCCCTCGCAAAAAAATAGTTTATCCGTTTATATTGACATTGTGCTCATGGAGGTTATTCAATTGTCTAACCTAGAGGGGCAAATGAGTTTTGAACAATCTAGACTAAACTCGGCTTAGAACGAGCTCAAATTGACTTGAGATACCGGAGGTGGAAGTAGACTTGTGCCCCAAGGACCTACTTGCAATTTCATTCATTGTCAGGGGTGTATGCTGGAGTTGGTTTAATGGATTGGAGTTTATTTCCGCAAAAAAAAATTGAACATGTGGCTCATATTCGGCTTGTAGTGATTTTGATTCAATCTCGAGCCAGATTTTAGCCAACTAAATTTTTTACTATTAAAGAGGAGTTGGTCATCGTATGTTTGCCTTCACCTCTCGAGCTCTTTCACTAACCCTACGAGGAAAAAAAAGGAGAAAGCCTAGCACATATGAAAAAACAAAAAAAACAGCCCATCTTTCGCCCATTTTTCATTTTTCTCTCCAAATCTCTCTCTCTCTCGACCCACCCCAACACGCCCCTCCCCCGACCACCCCAGCACCATCTCTCTATTCACCTCTCTGGCGCCCCTCTCCCTATAGCCTCGACTTCCAAATGCCCTTCCTGATAGGAACTAACTAGGCCACTAGCAATGTTCATAAGAGAAATAAAATTTGGGCAGGAAAGTAGTGGAGGACGATTCACTTAGATTTGAAAAGCACTGGAGTTAGGGTAGCCGAAACACGACGAACTTGGATTACTGTCGGGTCGAATCCAACAGATCTTGGGTAGGGGGTCCCAAATCTCGAGCTAGTAGTCTTACTGATGCGGAGCATCCTGTGGACATCACCATGTCAAGAGTCCATTCGGTGAGTGACACGTGCGACATCTACTTCACATACACAAAGGTGAATCATCTCCTTTACATGTGCTCACTTGACCCATTCGAGGATGGTATACTACTTGACACTTCTCTCGTGTGCATGCATAGGTATTGTCAGAGCTTCACGGATGTTGAGGAGTGCAAGCGCCGAGGAACAACTACACCATCTGCTAGGGAAGCCTGGAAGCAACGACAGAAGAAGACGAAGCTGCTGACGCTACAGCGGCCGGACATCCGGCGCCTGTGCAGCCTCCAAGGAGCTGCACCAATAGACGGACGAAGCATCAGTGGCCGGACATCCGGCCCGTGTGCCCGGACATCCGGTGCCTCGCCAACCCCCGGACATCTGGCATCATCCCCGGAAATCCGGCAGTGACATATCCAAAGAGCAACCGGAGTGCCACTTCAGCCCGCACATCCGGCCGAGACCCCGGACATCCGGCTCATCCCGAAGCCCCGGACATCTGGCCCCCAGACCAGACATCCGACACCTGCGCGTGCCTAACCGGGCCAAAGACCCATGTATCCCCTCCTCACTTACCCCTTCGTGGCCCTAGACTATATATACTCCTCCACCTCCTTCTAGTTAGGGTTAGCAAAGTGATAGCTCATTTGTATGTGAGCTTTGCTCCTACCTACCTCTACTCTTGAGAGTACTCCATTGGAGGCCAAGACCTCCATCTAGGAGAAGATCTCGAGGGATTCAAGACCTCCTCACGGAGAAGATCCTTCTAGGATTCAAGCCCCCATCTCCTTTGGATTTGGGATGAACTTTACCTTGTATCTTTCCCTTTGTTGTTCATGTACCTTCTGGATCTTGTGTGTTTGATTGTCTAGTGGATGTGTGATTGGACCTGTTCTTGAGTGTTTCCCCTTGTGATTTCTCCCCGTTCTTCCCCGTGTTCTTCATATTCTTCGAGGGAATCCACTCAAATCGTGAAAGATCGGCCTACACTGGGTTAGCCCCATATCATATGGTATCATGAGTCACGTTTATCACGTATTTGGAGTCCCTCCCATCGTTTTCTAGTCTTCTTTTGCTAGATTTCGTCCTAAATTCGAAAATCCCCACCAAAAATAGCCCCCAATTTTTTTGTGATTTGTTTGTTTGATGATGTTTTTTTGATTTTGATCCATGGATTCGTTGTGTCTTGAGTAGATCTAGCTTCTCCCCACTTTTCTCCACCTTCCATCCACAAAATCCGTCAAATTTTTGAAGGAAATATGCCCTAGAGGCAATAATAAATTTGTTATTTATATTTCCTTATATCATGATAAATGTTTATTATTCACGCTAGAATTGTATTAACTGGAAACTTAGTACATGTGTGAATACATAGACAAAACAGAGTGTCCCTAGTATGCCTCTACTTGACTAGCTCGTTAATCAAAGATGGTTAAGTTTCCTGACCATAGACATGTGTTGTCATTTGATGAATGGGATCACATCATTAGAGAATGATTTTAAGGACAAGACCCATCCGTTAGGTTAGCATAAATGATCGTTTAGTTTTATTGCTATTGCTTTCATCATGACTTATACATGTTCCTCTAACTATGAGATTATGCAACTCCCGAATACCGGAGGAACACCTTGTGTGCTATCAAACGTCACAACATAACTGGGTGATTATAAAGATGCTCTACAGGTGTTTCCGATGGTGTTTGTTGAGTTGGCATAGATCGAGATTAGGATTTATCACTCCGATTGTCGAAGAGGTATCTCTGGGCCCTCTCGGTAATGCACATCACTATAAGCCTTGCAAGCAATGTGACTAATGAGTTAGTTGCGGGATGTTGCATTACGGAACGAGTAAAGAGACTTTCCGGTAACGAGATTGAACTAGGTATGATGATACCGACGATCGAATCTCGGGCAAGTAACATACCGATGACAAAGGGTACAATGTATGTTGTTATGCGGTTTAACCGATAAAGATCTTCGTAGAGTATGTAGGAGCCAATATGAGCATCCAGGTTTCACTATTGGTTATTGACCAGAGATGTGTCTCGGTCATGTCTACATAGTTCTCAAACCCGTAGGGTCCGCACGCTTAATGTTCGATGACGATTTGTATTATGAGTTATGTGATTTGATGTACCAAAGGTTTTTAGGAGTCTTGGATGAGATCATGGACATGACGAGGAGTCTCAAAATGGTCGAGACGTAAAGATTGATATATTGGAAGGCTATATTCGGACATCGGAAGGTTTCGAGTGATTCGGGTATTTTTCGGAGTACCGGAGAGTTACGGGAATTCGCCGAGGGAAGTAGTGGGCCTTAATGGGCCATACGGGAAAGGAGAGACGGGCCTCAAGGGTTGGCCGCCCCCCATGGAAAGTCTTAATTGGACTAGGGAGGGGGCGGCGCCCCCTCTCTTTCCTTCTCCCTCTCCTACTCCTTCCCATTCACTACAAAAAAAAGACACATCCGTGACATTTTGGGCCGAACGATTTTTTTTTCTGTCATACATATGACACTTCTATGACGATAATTGTGACAAAACTCGGTATCATCATAGATGTGGTGGGCTCCTACTTCTATGACAAAAAATCATGATAGAAAATTGGCTTTTCGTCCTGGGCGGGCCAGAGACGCAGCTGCATGACATTCTTTGGGCCGTCCATGACGGAAAAAACCGTGGTAGAAGCAAGGGCGAGGAAAATTTCGGGGAGTTCCCGGTTACGGTGGGAGGTCGGGGGCCGAGCGATGCGCGCTTCTCTCGTACACGTACGCGCGTGTGTGCGAGGCATTGGCTCTAACTGAACCCGAGCGAGGCGTTGGGCTCTAACTAAACCCGAGTGATTGCATTGCAGGCTACGCGTTACTGAACCCGAGCGATCGATCGATGGCTGTTAACTGAACCCAATCGAGCGATTCCTTCGCTACTGCTGCTAACTGAAGCCGATCGATGCTGCCTCTAGATGAACAGTGAGCGTTGCGGGAGGGGGGTTGGATGAACAGTTCCCGGTGGGGGTGGATGAACAGGACCCCGTGGTGTTGCCTCTAGATGAACAAGACCCCGATCGATCGAGCCGATTGGGGCTAGATGAACAGGACCCCGTGGAGGGCTGGATGAACAGGACCACCCCGTGGAGGGCTGGATGAACAATAGACGGTGGAGGGCAGGATGAACAGTAGCCCGTGGAGGGGTGGTTGAACAGGAGCCCGTGGAGAGGGCTGGTTGAACAGTAGCCGGTGGATTAGCGCGCGATGGAGGCTGGATGAACAGGAGCCCGTGGATGAACAGTCGCAGGTGGAGGCTGGAGGAGGTCGACGGTGGATGAACAGTAGCTCGTGGAGGCTGGAGGGGGTCGACGGTGGAGATGAACAGTATCCCATGGAGTCCCGTTTTGCGGTACGCCACACCCCTCCCGATGAACAGGACCCCCGTTTCGACCGTAGCGCTCCAATACAAGTCCGTTTCCTCCGTTTTGCGGTACGCCACACCCCTCCCAATGAACAAGACCCCCGTTTCGACCGTAGGAGGTCCGTTTCCTCCGTTGCGATATGCCAGACCCCTCCCGATCAACAGGACCCCGTTCCGAACGTAGGAGGTCTGTTTCCTCCGTTGTGCGGTACGCCAGGCCTCATTTCCATCGCCGGTTCCGTCCAAGCCCTCCTGATGAACACGACCACGCATTCCGTTCCGACCCAGCCGGTTGGCTCCCACGCGTTCCGTTGCCTCCCGATGAACACGACGCATTCCGTTGCCTCCCCATGAACACGACGCATTCCATTGCCTCCCCATGAACGCGGCGCATTCCGTTGCCTCCCCATGAACACGACGCATTCCGTTGCCTCCCCATGAACACGATGACGACGCTGTTTCTCCGTTCCGCCCCAGCCATGTACACGAGCCCTGGCCATACGTATGCGCGAGTAGGCGTTCGAGACCCTGCCCGTATGTACACATACATGGCCGTATTTTATTTCTTGCACCCTGGCCGTTGTACGTACGTGTACATGCTACGTGCGTGCCTCTACTACGATACATGCGCGCATCTACTACGACACGTGCACGCCTCTACATCGACCAGTATGTACGTACACGTTCGCGACCAGAATGACAACGCTACGTACGCTTCGACCAGGTGGGTCCCGACTGTCAGGCACTTCCTTGCCTGCGAAGATGTAGCTGGTGGGTCCCAGCAGTCAGGGGGCGAATCATTTTTTTCCCGGACGCACTTCCTTGCGTGCGAAGATGTAGCTAGTGGGTCCCAGCAGTCAGGGGGAAACGTTTTTTCGCGAAATACAGTGGCCCGTCCGGTGGGTCCCTGCTATCAGGTGGAGGAATCATTATTTTCCGCGTAATAAGGAGGCACTTCCTTGCTGCGGCCGTGGACCCAGCTGTCAGCATCTCCACGTACAGTCCACGTCCTATGGAAGTCGTTCCTTGACCACGTTGACCACGCCACGCCGAGAGCACCAGGGTGGTGGACGACGGCGAAGCCTAGGAAGGGGACGACACGAAGGCAGGGAAGACTCGGCATTGTTTTTGTTTCCCACGCGGAGGGGAGTACGACTGTACGAGGGTTTACTGGTTCGTCTGCCGTCGCCGGAGAATAACAGCAGGTGTGGGTGAGTAGAGGGATGGCTAGGCCAGCAATGGGAGTACGGTGGGGCGGTGAGGCCTGCGCGGCAGCACAGCCGGCCGCGGGGAGGAGGGAGCAGGCAGTCCCGCTGGCGCTTGTTTGAGCGGCTGGAGTAGGAAGAGCAGAGATTGAAGAAGCACGATGGCCGTTGGATGGACATCCAACAGTCAGTGCTTGTGCGTCAACCTTTTTTTAGGAAAGCCTCAAATCTGTGGAAAACAGCATACAGCCCATCTGCCATTATTTCTAATAATTTACAGCCCATTTGCTAATTCTTAAGGTTTTTTTGGAGCCCACATTCTTTTTGTTAGCATTATAGCCCATATTGTGGCAACGGTTAAAAAATTATACGAAATTTTGAATATTTCGGTACGGTTCGAACTGTTTTTAATCCCGAAATTTCGACTCACATTCAAACTGATTTAAAAAATAAATGTATATCAATATAAAATCCAACAAATTCTCCACACATAAAAATTAATGTAATTTAAAATCTTGAAATAAAAAAAGATATTTGAAACTAAATGCTGGTTTGATGTGTTTTAAAAATGTACAACCCATTTCTCATTACTGATGGGCCATTTTCTCGGCCAGCCGAATGAAATCTCTCCTCGTCTTGAAAGATTTGCAACCCAACAGGTCTGACAAAGCGACTTACTTGGCAAATCACAAAAAACTGGGCTGTGGCCGTGTACCCAGCTGTCAGCCTCTCCACGTACAGTACTCTTCCGATGGAAGTCGTTCCTTGACCACGTTGACCACGCCGCACGAAGAGCACCACGACGGTGGACGACGGCGAGGCCTAGGAAGGGGACGACGCGACAGTGGAAGCCCGTGCGGAGAGGACTACGAGGGTTCACTGGTTCAGCTGCAGTGTGAGGCTGCCGTCGCCGCAGGGCCTGGCCAGCGGTGGGAATAGTAGGGAGCAGTGAGGCCTCTGCGGCAGCACAGCCGGCCACGGGAGGCAGGAGTATGCGGCACGACCGGCGCTGCTTTGGGCGGCTGGAGCAAGAAGACCAGAGGTTGAACAAGAACTATGGCCGTTGGATGGACATCGTACGGTCACTGGAGCTAGAATCGTTCATATTGACTAAGTTGACAAAGCCCTTTGTCCCCGTCAACTTAGTAGGCCCACAAGTCATCCTCCCAGCAAGGTGGGTACCAGCTAGCCGGGGGAGTATTCATTTTTTGAGCATAATAAGGAGGCACTTCCGGTGGGTCCGAGCTGACAGCGGGGGAGGGGGATGTTTTTTTGCGAAATATGGTGGCCCGTCCGGTGGGTCCCAGCAGTCAGGGGGAAACGATTTTTTTCGCAAAATACTGGTGGCCTGTCTGGTGGGTCCCCGCTGTCAGGTGGAGGAATAATTATTTTGCACGTAATAAGGAGGCACTTCCTTGCTGCGGCCGTGGACCCAGCTGTCAGCCTCTCCACGTACAGTCCACATCCGATGGAAGCCGTTCCTTGACCATGTTGAGCACGCCGCGCCGAGAGCACCAGGGCGGTGGACGACGACGAGGCCTAGGAAGGGGACGACGCAGAGCCGGGGAAGACGCGGCAGTGGATGCCCACACGTAGAGGAGTACGAGGGTTCACTGGTTCGCTGCGGTGTGAGGCTGCCGTCGCCGCAGAATAACAGGGGGTGTGGGTGAGTAGAGGGATGGCCTGGCCAGTGGTGGGAGTAGTAGGGGGCAGTGAGGCCTCCGCCGCATCGCAGCCGGCCACGGGAGGCAGGAGCACGAGGCACGACCGGCGCTGCTTTGGGCGGCTGGAGCAAGAAGACCAGAGGTTGAAGAAGCACTACGGCTGTTGGATGGACATCGTACGGTCACTGGAGCTAGAATCGTGCATATTGACTAAGTTGACAAAGCCCTCCATCCCCATCAACTTAGTAGGCCCACAAGTCAGCCTGCCACTAAGGTGGGTCCCAGCTAGCAGGGGGGTATTCATTTTTTTGCGTAATAAGGAGGCACTTCCGGTGGGTCCGAGCTGACAGCAGGGGGAACGTTTATTTCGCGAAATACGGTGGCCCGTCGGGTGGGTCCCAACAGTCAGGGGCAAACGTTTATTTCACGATATACTGGTGGGCGTCCGGTGGGTCCCTGCTGTGAGGTGGAGGAATAATTATTTTCCGTGTAATAAGGAGGCACTTCCTTGTGGCTGCCGTGGACCCAGCTGTCAGCCTCTCCACATACAGTATTCTTCCGATGGAATTCGGTCATTGACCGCATTGACCACGCCGCGCCGACAGCACCACGGCGGTGGACGATGGCGAGGCCTAGGAAGGGGACGACGCGGAGCTGGGGAAGACGCGGCAGTGGATGCCCATGTGGAGAGGAGTACGAGGGTTCACTGGTTCGGATGCGCTGCCGTCGCCGCAGAATAATAGGGGGTGCGGGTGAGTGGAGTGGAGGGATGGCCTCGCCAGCGGTGGGAGTAGTATGGGGGCAGTGAGGCCTCCGCGGCAGCACAGCCGGCCATGGGAGGCAGGAGCAGGCGGCACGACCGGCGCTGCTTTGGGCGGCTGGAGCAAGAAGACTAGAGGTTGAAGAAGCACTACGGCCGTTGGATGGACATCGTACGGTCAGTGAGCTAGAATCGTGCATATTGACTAAGTTGACAAAGCCCTTTGTCCCCGTCAACTTAGTAGGCCCACTATACTGGGTCCCAGCTAGCAGGGGGAGTATTCATTTTTTTGTGCGTAGTAAGGAGGCACTTCCTTGCGTGCGAAGATATAGCTGGTGGGTCCGAGCTGTCAGCGGCAGTAACGTTTTTTTCGCGAAATACAGAGGCCGTTTCAGTGGGTCCTAGATGTCAGGTGGAGGAAATCATTATTTTGCGCGTAATAAGGAGGCATTTCCTTGCGTGAGGCCGTGGACCCAGTTGTCAGCCTCTCCACGTACAGTCCACTTCAGATGCATGTCGGTCATTGACCATGCTGACCACGCCACACCGAGAGCACCAGGGCGGTGGATGACGAGGAGGCCTAGGAAGGGAACGACACGGAGGCAGGGAAGACTCGGCCATTGTTTTTGTTTCCCACGTGGAGAGGAGTACGACTGTACGAGGGTTTACTGGTTCGTCTGCCGTCGCCGGAGAATAACAACAGGTGTGGGTGAGTAGAGGGATGGCTAGGCCAGCAATGGGAGTACGGTGGGGCGGTGAGGCCTGCGCGGCAGCACAGCCGGCCACGGGGAGGAGGGAGCAGGCAGTCCCGCCGGCGCTTGTTTGAGCGGCTGGAGCAGGAAGAGCAGAGATTGAAGAAGCACGACGGCCGTTGGATGGACATCCAACAGTATACAGGCCATCTGTGGAAAACAACATACAGCCCATCTGCCATTATTTCAAATAATTTACAGCCCATTTGCTAATTCTTACGGGTTTTTTAGAGCCCATATTCTTTATATTAGCATTACAGCCCATATTGTGGCCACGGTTAAAAAATTATACGAAATTTTGCATATGTCGGTGCGGTCTGAACTGTTTTTAATCCCGAAATTTCGAGTCACATTCAGACTGATTTTAAAAATAAATGTATATCAATATAAAATCCAATAAATTGTCCACGCATAAAAATTAATGCAATTTAAAATCTCGAAATAAAAAAAGTTATTTGAAAATAATTGCCGATTTGATGTGTTTTAAAAATGTACAACCCATTTCTCATTACTAATAGGCCATTTACTCGGCCAGCCGAATGAAGCTCTCCTCGTCTTGAAATATTTGCAGCCTAGCGGGCCTGATAAATCGACTTACTTGACAAATCACAAAAGAACTGGGCTAGCCATTTTCAGAAAGAAAAAAAAACTACTGGGCTGGTCTGTGGTAAACATAAAAGAAAAGGCTGTCTAGACAGGCCAGAGTGTCCCGCACATCCCAGTTGACACCCTGCTTCCGTCTCAAAAACAAATTAGATAAATGCCACTCCAATTATGGCGATTCATAAAAATGCCACTGCAATTTTTGCAAACTTTGAAAAACGCCACTGCAGTTTGCAAACTTTGAAAAATGCCACTCCAGACTTCAAAAAATGCCACTAGAAATGGCATGAAATGGCATTTTTCAAAGTTTGGAAATTGCAGTGGCATTTCTCGGATACACCAGATTTGGAGTGGCATTTATAAAATTAACCCAAAACAAAAATAACTGGGCGAGCTGCTGAGTCCCTGGTGTCAGCCGCTCGTTGTGCAATTCTCTCATTTATTGACTACGTTGACAATGGCATGGGACCCAGATGTCAGAAATCCACTAGGAGGAGCCATTTTTTTATTGGCTTGAAATAAGGAGGCACTTGCTTGCGTACTGCCATGACCTTGGCGGGTCCCTGCTGTCATCCTCTCCACGTACAGTACCAGTTAGTCGTGCTTCAAAACTGATCGGTACGCCATTAAAAAAATAAAGGTCGATAACTAATGCGGCACCTCGGGCCAACGCGACCAGATCGCATTTTGCACGAGAAATTACACACCATGTTTCGTTGACATGTGGTCCCGTTCCAACATATCAGTGAGACGACGGCGAGTAGTAGGAGTATTTTCGAACGGATGTGTAGGCCGGGGCGCCTCTTCGTGAACCGTGGCAAACTCGCAACCGTCCACCGACTCTTCGCCTTTCCCTCTCGATTTGGAACTGCTGTCGCACGCTCTTCCTCTCCCTCCTCCATTTTCCTTCAGCCCTTCACCCTTTCTTCTGCCATTGTTCGGTCATCTTCTCCATGGAGGGAACAGGCCGGAAACGACCCCGTTATTCTTGCCCCGATCTGAAAGATGACGTGGTGGAGGAACTCATTGATCGGTGCGACGTCATCACCTCGGCTACCATGGCAGGTTCGTTCAAGCCCATTCTCAACTCAACTAATAACATCATAAGAACCCAAGAGTCAAGGAGCGGTTTGATCTCCCCTATCTTCTTCGTCGTGACCCTGATGACTGGCGCCGGCACAATGGAGGCCTCGCCCTGTGCCAGTTGATGCCGCTTGATGATGATACGTATGATGTTAAGATGCCATCGCTTGAGGGCAAGGCTTGGGCGGGCGCACATGGAGATTGGGTTGTTTACATTGGGTCCAACTGCGAGTGGGAACTTGTGAATGTGTACACTCGTCACCGGGTTCCAGTTCCAAAAATCTCAGCACACTGCCCAGAGGTTGAGCACACCGGTAATGTACGCACGTTCAAATACGATCATGGTGACTGTCTTCTACGGAAGATAGCAATTTGTCGAGTTCCCAACCGCTCTTGGAATTACAACAACTATCAAGTTGTTGCTATCTTCGACAAGCTTGTTGCCGTCCTTCGTGGTTCGACTCGATGGATATTGCTCAAAAATCAGTTTCTGTACACAGATGAGTACTGTGATGCAATTCAATACGAGGGCCTTGTGTTTGCTGCCACCACTCGTGGCACTGTTTTTGCATGGCATCCTAGTAGTTTCGGTACGTTTGTCTTCCATCGTAATTATAATTGTTTCATCCACATGCATGCGGGTTAGCAAGTTTCCCTTTACTAATTAACCTTCTTCTTGTGTTTCCAAGGTCCTGTGAACATCCCACCACCTATACTTGAAAATTTTTATAACCAAGGGGGAGATGCCGATGGTGATGATCATGAGCATGAGGATGAGCAGTGCCCATATACTCTGTAGCGCCTGGAAACTAATTCCGATGGATCACCTCTTCTTGTGTGTATACAGCCCACTGATGATGTTACTGCTAAGGAAGCAGATGTCTCCCATGGTCGCACTCTCCAGACCTATTCCAACACCCGTTGCATGGTATTCGGGATGGATACTGGTGTGCTAGCGCCAACTCCTTCTCCCTGGCACAAAATTGATAGTCTTGAAGAAAACTCGCTCTTCCTTGGACAAAACTATCCGATGATGGTGAAAGGCGATCCAACTGCTGTTGACACATTTATGAGAAGCAACTGTGTCTATACCTCGGACATTTGGGTGGTTCCCTACCCTGGTACTGATATAGTAGGCCGCTTCAGCCTGGATGATCGGTCCTGTGTTGGTCTCCAGATCGACAACGGATGGCCCGTCCCAGAGAATCACTTATGGCTCAAAGCAAGCGTTTCCAACGCCGTGGAATGGTTGAGTTGAAGTTCATTTCATGGCTTGTTATTTGTTGTGTGGTGAAAACTTTAGTATTTATAATGTATCCTCGTTGTTGATGTGGGTTGATGACCTGTTGTATGTAATAAAATGATATGCATGTGATAAACTTACTAAATTTATGAATGGCTTTCGAGTCGCTTCTCTGAGTGAGTGGTGCGACGAGGCAAAAAAATATTTTCCGAATACATAATTGTACGTGCATTGCAACAGGTTATTGGATGAGGCCAATCAACAATAGTAGTACACTATTTGTACTAGCTTCACATGCTTAGCGTGTCGGGCGGGTGTTTTTACTGTAGCCATATGTTAATGTGTTCATTGTACGTAACCAACACCTCGAATCCTCGATACTAGTACTATATAGTAGGAGTAAGTAGTAGGAGTAGTAGGGTGGCATGGGCCAGAACAAGCATTCACGTCCAGGAGTACGGCACACGCCACCACCACGACATCCATCTGACACCATATTATTTCTTGGAGTCCGTGCTAGAGCAATCTCTTCAACCTCGTCGTTTCTCTAACTTCAGCCATCGTGCGGCGGGTGAGGTGGGGGTTTGCCAATAGTCGGTTTCCTTAACTGTAGTCCCACTTGTAAGGCCAACTCCAACGCACGACCCCAAACGCAACTCCGTTTTGCATGAACTCCAACGATAATTTTGACTAGAAAAGCAAGACCAAAGAAAACAAGAACCACAAGAATACATTTTACTACTCCTGTAAGTTGGATTAGTGCCTTCTCTATGCATTCATTGTTGATCTGCGGAGGCTCAATCTTGCGTGCTTCTTTCTTCTTTGAGTGTAAATAAGTAGACGTTGCTTCCTCGCATCTAGTCTCATGTCTAGCCTCTATTCTAGTAGGAGTATCAACAAGTGCACTAATCTCATCCGAGAGCAGAACCGAAGATTTGGTCAGGTTCTTCCTCCTTTTGCCGACACGCGGGACATCCAACATCCAGGTCATGTCATGAAAGAAAATAGGGTGGTAGTTGAAGCCACGAGATGTGCATCTTGGGTTAAACTGTAAATAGAATCTTACTACTCTTGAGTAACTCCAAAAGCGGCCACCGAAGATCTTTATTGGATTTGTTTTTCATCACCAGCACGTCGAGGTGAAAGATGTGCAGGTTCAGTGGGTCCTATTGCGTTTTCACTGACATGTGGGGCCGCATGTGAGCAAACAGACGACGGGCTCCGCGCGTCCGCTGGCCGGCTGAGAAGAGAGGTAGAGGAGGGCTGAGCACAGACTGCAGGAAATTTGTTCTACGTACCTCGATATAGGCTCGATATAGTGGGGTGGCATGGGCCATAACTAGCATTCACGTCTAGCAGTACGGCACACGCCACCCACACGAGTCCCATCCGACATCAATTTTCTTGGAGTCCGTGCTACAACCATCTCTTCTCCCTCATGTTTTCTCAGCCATCACCCGGTGGGCGGGGTGGGGGTTTGCCGATAGTCGGTTTGCTCAACTGCGGTCCCACTTGTAAGTGAAAATGCAACACCGCACGCATTCCCGCTTGAGCGGAGTGCCGGACCAACCATGTGGGGGTGCGACACGAACATGCCAGGCTTTTCCTTTTGAACTCATAACTTGTAAAATTTGGTTCTGCTCCATGGCGCGACCAATAGATAGAAAATAACGATTTTGCCTAGAGTAATGAGGTGTTTGGTTCTGGCGCTGTTCATGCATGGAGTACGTATGAAAATTATGAAGTTGATGCGGAAGGTAAGATAATTACTGTAGTATCATATACTACTAGATGGATTTGACGGAAAGATAAAAATACATATGGATCCATCAACGGTCAATGACATCCTCTCGCCCTAGTGCGCCGGGTCACCAACCGACGTGTGAGGAGCAGCGATGTTGGCGGCGAGCTCAACGTGCTTCTGAACAGTGCCGTCCAAGGTTGCCCTGCGCTCCAAGAAGGCCAGCGTCCTATCATCCTCCTCTTGCATGTAGTAGTCCTTGTGGACGATTTGCGCGTAGACGTGGGTGATTATGTCGATGGTGTCTTGCTGTGCCTGGAACTGCGCGACGAGCGTGACCTCGAGGTGGACATTCTCCGGCGCGGCGGCGGGCAGTCGCAGGGCCACCAGTGCGTCGAAGAGGTTGTTACCATAGTGGCCATTGAGGGTGGCAGGCATCATAGAGCCTGGGCGCGTCGGCTGGAGGCTTATGTCAAAGTCGTCCGCAAGCTTCTTGACAACGGTGAACTTGTCGAGGAAACCGACGAGGACCTCGTCGAACAAGGAGATGAAGCTGTCGTCCAAGCGGCCCCTCGCCCTGGCGGCCTCAAGCAATACTACCTAGAGACGTTCCTCGGTGCCGGGCCGCAGGCCGGCGTCGTGGACCATCTGGCATAGCCGGCTGATGCTCGCGCTCATCGCCTCCATGGGTCTAGCGTAGCTTCTAGTCAACTGATCTTGCGATTCGAGTGATCACTTAGCCCTAGGTTAGCGTGCGTAGGTGCGTAGGATTTTGTACTACTCCTCGGCCCTCCACTGCACCTGCCTTTGGCTGTATGATAGGTGGGCCAGCCACCCCCTGGGGCCACGTGTCATTCACCCAAAGGCAGTTCCTCACAGTGAATATCCGTTGGTTAAATTATTACGTGCCGCTCCTCACAGTGAAGTGACAAGACCCTGCGCCGGAGATGACACCTGAGTATAGGCGCCATGTTCGGCATACCATAGTCAGCCTCACCATCTGCAGTCACTATCATCATGGCTGTAGAGCTAGCCTTCTTACAACTAGCCCTGTTCGACATAATTTCCCGTGCATAGATGCCCGTGCATTGCACGGAACACCAAGATTGGGGGTGGACGGCTCCGGCAGCGGCCATCGCGCCAGATTTTTCCATGGCCTTCTACTCCTAGATGCGGTGGGGAGGAGATGAGGCTGATTGTGAGAGACAAGGAGTTGTTTGTAAATAGGGAACAAGTGCGGGCATCTTTTTGTAAAAATGGAGAAGCTTGGTTTGTATGCGTCAGATCTAGATCCGACGGCTATTGGTGAAAGATGGTGATGTAGGGTGGAACCCTAGATGGCCGATCTTTCACGAAAGGAGCGGATCCCTACGAGGAACACGAAGAACACGAGGGGGAAAACGAGGGGAAACACAAGAGAAACACTCAACCAACAAGAAATAGATCACACATGTGCTAGATCCCGAAACACAAACAGATACACGATGATCAAGGTCAACAAAGGACGATACAAGTACCGGTTCTTCTCCTAGAAGGAGGTCTTGATGGGGCCGCCAAGAGGGGGTCTTGAATCCAAGTTGATCTTCTCCGAAGAGGGGCCGCAGTCTCTCTCGAGGAGGAGATCGGTATGGATGAGCGAAAGCTCTATCTCGAAGTATGAGCTAAACCAACCGCTAAACCCTAGCTAGGATAAATGGGGGGTCTATTTATAGTCTAAGTGCAAAAGGGGTGAAGTGAAGGGGTACATGGGCCTCGGGCCCGAATCTGGACGCAGCCAGGTACCGGAAATCTGCTGGGGACCGGTCGTCCGGTGTCTCAGGAGCTGCCGGACGTCCGGTGTCCTCCGGTCGTCCGCTGGTTCTGCTCTGTGATGGGGGCGCCGGACGTCCGGAGGCTCCGTACTTCCGCTGATGTTGCCTCGGGTGCTGGTGCACCGGTCGTCCGGTCCGGACCGGACGTCTGCTCGTTCGCTTCGGGTGTAGGGGCACCGGTCGTCCGGTCCGGGCCGGACGTCCGCTGGCTGGAGCTCGGCTGACGCTTCAGGCGCCGGACGTCCGGTCCCGGCCGGTCGTCCGGTGGCTGGGAAATTTCCTGCAGCTCTTCTTCTCCGTCTTCTCGTCCATCTTCCTCTTCTTCTTGTCCTTGCTCCTTAGGTTCTCCATTGTACCTGAGTATGCATAATGTATCCATATGAGGTAGTAGCCATGCTTCATGTGCATCGAAGTGGAATTGTGAGAGGAGAGATGTCACCTCGGTTTCAAGGGCTCTTGCACGTGATCGAGTCATGGGTCCGGTAGGCACTTGATGAGACGATGGTAGGTCCATGGGGATGACCTTGGGATGCTCCGCATCATCTCCCCTCCCTTGGGGAAGATCCGTCCTCGGATCAAAATCTTCATCACCATGGAAAGGAGAGAGATCTTTGACGTTGAAGATGTCGCTCACGTTGTACTTGTCGCGTGAGAGTCGATCTTGTAAGCGTTGTCGTTGTAGCGTGCAAGCACCTTGAAGGGTCCATCCGCTCGTGGTACGAAGCTTGGATTTGCGTTCTTGTGGGAAGCGGTCCTTGCGAAGGTGTAGCCACACTCGATCACCAATGTTGAAGACCATAGGTTGCTTGTTGAAGTTGAGCTTGGTCGCAAGGCGTTGAACTTGGCGCTCGATGGTGTTTCTTGTATCTTCATGCATCTTCTTGAGATGTGTCACACGCGCACTTGCGTCCAAATTGATGCGCTCTTGGAGTGGTAGAGGAAGAATATCCAATGGTGACAAAGGGTTGAATCCGTAGACGACCTCGAAAGGGGACTTGCCGGTTGTTGAGTGTCTTGCTCGGTTGTATGCGAACTCGGCGATGGGTAGACACTCCTCCCACTCCTTGATGTTCTTCTTGATGAGTACTCGAAGTAGAGCGGAGAGTGTGCGGTTTGTCACCTCCGTTTGGCCGTCGGTTTGAGGATGGTATGCCGTGGAGAAGAGTAGCTTGATTCCGAGCTTGGCGCATAGAGTCTTCCAAAAGTAGCTAAGGAACTTGACGTCGCGGTCCGAGACGATAGTCTTTGGCACTCCATGAAGGCGCAAGATTTCCCTACAAAACAAATTTGCAATATGTGAAGCATCGTCTATCTTGTTGCAAGGAATGAAATGAGCCATTTTGGAGAAACGGTCCACGACAACAAAAATGGAATCCTTGCCATTTCGAGTTCTAGGCAAACCAAGCACAAAGTCCATGCTAATATCTTCCCATGGTTGGTATGGAATCGGTAGAGGCATATAGAGGCCATGAGATTGAGCTTTGGACTTAGCTTTGCGGCATGTCGAACATCGGTTGGTGAAGCGATTGACGTCCCGAAACATCTTTGGCCAAAAGTAGCTCTTCGAGAGCGTGGCGAACGTCTTATCGCGTCCAAAGTGTCCCATTAATCCTCCTCCATGCGATTCCTGCAAAAGCAATAAACGAAGGGACGACTTGGGGATGCAAAGTTTGTTAGCTCTCATAAGGTAGCCGTCTTTGATGTAATAGCGTTCCCACGATGTATGCGACAAACACTTGGCATAAGGAGTGGCAAAAGTTTCATCATGCGCATACAATTCTTTGATATGCTCGAAGCCAATGACATCTAACTCAAGTTGCGTGACTAGCATGCATATGCGGGAAAGAGCATCCGCGATGATGTTTTCTTTACCCTTGATGTACTTGATGACATAGGGAAAAGACTCAATGAATTCACTCCATTTAGCATGACGCTTGTTCAACTTAGTTTGACCCTTGAGATACTTGAGGGTCTCATGATCGGTATGAATGATAAACTCATGGGGACGAAGGTAATGTTCCCATTCATGTAAAACGCGGACTAAAGCATATAGCTCTTTGTCATAGATGGGATAGTTGAGTTGCGCTCCGGAAAGTTTCTCACTAAAGTAAGCTATGGGGCGCTTCTCTTGCGTTAACACACCTCCTATGCCATTACCGCTAGCATCGCAATGAATCTCAAAAGGCTTGTCGAAGTTGGGTAAAGCAAGCACGGGAGCATGAGTAAGCAAATTCTTAAGCTCATTGAAAGCAATGTCTTGAGATGGTCCCCAAACAAAAGGCGCGTTCTTCTTGCTCAAAGCATGCAAAGGTGAAGCAATGGTGCTAAAATCCTTCACAAATCGACGGTAGAAACCGGCTAAACCAAGAAAACTACGCACTTGTTGCAAATTGGTTGGTTGGGGCCAAGTTTTAATAGCATTGATCTTAGATTCATCAACATGAACACCCTTAGAAGAGACCACAAAACCCAAGAAAACGAGCTTATCAACACCAAATAGGCATTTCTCCATATTAGCATAGAGACGCTCTTTTCTAAGAGTTTGCAAAACGGTGCGGACATGGGTGACATGTTCTTGGATAGATTTGCTAAACACAAGAATGTCATCGAAGTAAACCACAACAAATATACCAATGTAAGGGCGAAAGACATGATTCATAAGGCGCATAAAAGTGCCCGGTGCTTCCGAGAGACCCATAGGCATGACTAACCACTCATACAAACCAAACTTGGTTTTGAAGGCGGTTTTCCATTCATCACCCTCTTGTATGCGGATTTGATAGTAACCACTCTTAAGATCAATTTTGGAAAATATAGTGGCACCGCTAAGTTCATCAAGCATATCATCAAGGCGTGGAATGGGGTACCTATATCTAACGGTGATAGCATTGATAGGTCTACAATCGGAGCACATGCGAAAGCTACCGTCACGTTTTGGCACAAGAATGACCGGTACGGCACAAGGACTCAAACTTTCACGCACATGACCATGGTCTATGAGATGCTTTACTTGCCTTTGTATTTCTTTGGTTTCTTCGGGGTTGACGCGGTATGGAGCTTTGTTGGGAAGCGGCGCTCCGGGGATGAGATCAATTCGGTGCTCAATGCCTCGTAGTGGAGGTAGACCCGGAGGTAGCTCATCGGGGAAAACATCTTGGAATTCCTGCAATAGAGAAGATAACACCAAAGGTAGATCGTGAGAGTTGTTAGTTTTGTGGACCTTGTCCTTGCACAATAGGACATAGTGTAGGACACTTGATGGGTTCTCACACACTTCTCTCATCTCACGTTTGGTGGCAAATAGAGAACTAAGTTTTTCTTGTCGCTCATCGTGGAGGCACTCAATTTGGGCTTGTGGCGCTCACTCTCTTTTTGGTGGCTCACTCTCTCACTATTCTCTCCACGATGGGTGGCTTGCTTGTCGGCGAGCACTTGGCTTGGAGACATAGGACGTAGCACGAACTCTTTCCCTTTCATCTTGAAGCTATAGTGATTTGTACGCCCATTGTGAATGACACCTCGGTCAAATTGCCATGGCCGTCCAAGGAGGAGGTGGCAAACGGTCATCGGAAGGACATCACATTCCAATGTGTCTTCATAGGCGCCGATCTTGAAAGAGACTTGTACTCTATGCTCGACTTGTATGGTGCCGGTGTCGCTTAGCCATTGAACCTTGTAGGGGTGAGGGTGCTTCATCTTGACCAATTGGAGCTTGGAGCATAGTTCTTCACTTGCTAAGTTGTGGCAACTCCCTCCATCGATGATGACCTTGACGGATCGTCCATTGATGCCGGCCTTGGTGTGGAATATGGTGCATCTTTGGTCTTCTTCTTGTGATGTTGGAGAGTCAAGACTTTGGAGACAACAAGTGCGGGACTTGAGTCTTCATCACAAAAGACTTGTTCTTCATTGTTCACTTGGCGGTGCATGGCCACTTGCTCAAGGGCTTCCATTTCTCCTTTCGCTCATGGAATCATAAGTGCCATCGTCGTTGAAGATCATTGTGCGTTTGTTGGTGCACTCGAAGGACTTGTGGCCTCGGCCGCCGCATGTGAAGCATTTGATAGAACTTGTTTTGATGGTCTCATCGGGTGGAGTAGATGATGATGGAGCTTTCGTGAAGTTGCTTGTAGTAGAGGACGACTTGAGCTTGTCGAAGCTTTCTTGTAACTTGACTTGTCGCCGTTGCTTGTAGAAGGCTTGGTTGAGGTAGAAGGTGTTGGAGTCGTCGAAGCTTGATTGTTGGAGAGGCCATAGGACTTGGATGAGAACTTGGCATACTTGAAGTCGTCTTGTACTTGCCGTTCCGCTTTGGTAGCTTGATGCACTAGCTCGATGAGGTTCGAGTATGGTTGGAAGTCGGCGATCTTCTTGATAGGATGATTGAGTCCATTCAAGAACCTTGCCATAGTTTGCTCATCATCTTCTTTGACATTGGCTCGTATCATGGCAATCTCCATTTCCTTGTAGTACTCTTCAACGCTCTTGATTCCTTGCTTGAGTTGTTGGAGTTTCTTGAAGAGGTCGCGGTTGTAGTAGGTAGGCACGAAGCGTGCTCTCATGACATCCTTCATTTGTGCCCAAGTAGTGATGGGTGGATCACCTCTTGCCTCGCGGCGCTCAATGACTTGTTCCCACCAAATGAGGACATAGTCTTGGAACTCAAGGGATGCCATCGCGATCTTCTTCTCTTCTTCATAATTGTGCAAACGGAAGATCTTGTCAACTTTCAATGCCCATGAAAGGTATTCTTCGGGATCGTTGCTTCCGTTGAACTTGGGCATGGTGAACTTGAGCTTGCCGTAGCGTTGCTCTTCATTGTGTTGGGGTCGGGGATGATGACGCCATGTTGTAGATGATTGTCCAACTCGTGGTACTCTTGACGCGGAGGGTTGTCAACCTCGTGTTGCTCTTGCCGCGGAGGATTCCCATTGTTTTCATGCTCTGTGAACTTGATGGGGGGAGCTTGTCTATCTTGACGAGGCGCTTGTCTATCTTGACGAGGAGCTTGTTGACGCACACGTCTTTGGTAATCTTTTCTTGAGCTTCATCGCGAAGTGCTTCTCTGTAGTCGAGCTTGTCGGCCTCGGTCGGCTACGGCACGACTTGATTCATGAAGGGCCCGTTGCGCTTCAAGTGCTTGAGCTTCACGTAGTTGTTGTTCTTGGCGTTCCGCCTCGGCGTCTTGTGCATCTTGATGTTGTCGCGCTCGCTCCTCTTGTTCGTGTTGACGTTGGCGTTGCCGTTCTTGAGCTAGCGCAAAGGCTTCTTCGGCTTGACGTCGTCGATGTTCTTGCGAGTCGGTGTCTCGAAGTGGATTGAGGTTTGCTTGACGCTCGTTGCGCGCGGCTCGTCGAAGAGTGTTCGATGTCGGTGTACTTGAACCGGAGATGGTGTCGTCGGAGTGTCGACTTGAACGGCTCCTTCTTGAAGTGGAAGAAGAGCGGTTGAGCAACAAAGCGCGAATCTCGTCCATCCTTGCGTCATTCTCTTGCTTGTGATCGTCGAGCTTGTGGTCAAAGTAGTCCCTTGTACGTTGCTCGAAAGTCGAAGTCGGCGGCAAGGTTGTCGATGCGTTCACTCATAGCTTGTTGCTCTTGATGCAAAGCACGTTGTGCACCAAAGAGGTGACTCTTGGTGACGAAGGAGTTCATGTCGTCGTCTTGCTCCATGAAGAGTGGGTTGGTAGAAGTACTTGGCCTATCCATCATTCCAAGACAAGTGTGAGTGGAAGAAAGGGAAGAACCAATATCAAATGTACCTTGACCGATGTTGACAATGGATCAAAGATGACTCCAATGTGTAACAAGGAAATAGCACAATTGGTACCAATTCTTGTCGGTTCTCACACCTACACAAGTAAAAGCTTTTGGTGGAGCTTGGTTAGGATGGTGGCACAATTTTTAATGTGAATGTAAGCAAGATTCAATAATGTTGGAGAAGATTCGCAAGATGCAATGTAACAAGTAGACCAAGCATATACGGTACACGGAAAACACACGCAAAAAGATAAGTGGGGTTGTGCAACCAAGGGTGAGCCAAAATGTGGAATCCACAAAAATGCTCTTGTTGCACAACACTAGAGAGACGCTAGCACGATTGCACGATAGGCGGATACAAGAACTTGTGCACAACCTACTTAGCAAAAATGCAACGACTTCTATCCCAAATATGTTTTATGCAAGGTGTTGCTATGATATGATCCAAGATGATCGAGTATGACAATCTTAATGTTGTATGATGCTATGGTTCTTGCTTAAAAGCTCTTTGCTTATCTTTCCTCTTTGCTTAAAAGCTTGGTTGGCTCTTTGATGTTTGAGCTCTTTTCTTATGCAATGCTTGACGAACCAAGATAGCAAGTGAGTATGCGATGACAACTTTGTGACACAAGAGATGATAACAATATAATCAACAATGATATGTATGTATGCTATGGGGAAGTATGATCACTAAAGTGCACAAGTCTCGTTGCCGGCAATACTCAATGGCTAGTCTCGATGGGTAAGCAACGCAAAGGAGTCAGGCGATGATGGCTACAATGTGATGGCAAGAATGATATGTCCAATACCAAGATGAGGTTACCGGTCTTGCTTCCGGTATGGTGTCAAAATGGTGGCACGAATACCAAGTCGTAGTCGAGGTGGTCGTTGTTGATGACCGGTGTTGATGACGCGTCCGTGGCGAAAATGAGCGGCGTGGTGTCGATGTCGAACCGTACCTAGATAGCCGAAACACAAAAGGATACGGTACCGCAACTCAAATTCTCAAAACCAAAGGCGACCAAAATCGTCGGAGTAGGTGGCGGTTAGTGTGGTGGTGTGGGTAGGGATATTGGACGGTTTTGCGGAAGTTGGAGGTGGTGTAGCGGATGATGTTGTGGAAGTAGCGGTCGTCCGGGTGCGGACGGATGTCCGGTCGCCGGTCGTCCGGTAACGTCGGACGTCCGGTGCTTCCTGGGTCGCCGGACGTCCGGTGATGTGACGGTCGTCCGGTGGTCGGGTCAACGAGATTTTAGATCCGGAGGTGATTTGGGGGAATATGGGGAATTTGGGAGGGATTTCGAGGTGGAGATGGTGGGGGAAGGCTAGATCTACTTGCAACGCAACAAATTCACGGATCAAAACCAACAAAACATCATCAAAACTCACAAAACACAAGAAAAATTTTTGGGGCTATTTTTGTGGGGATTTTCGGATTAGGACGAAAAACAACAAAATCAAGCTAGAAAAACGAAGAGGGGGCTCCGAAATCGTGATCAACCTTGCTCATGATACCAAGATTGTTCGGCATACCATAGTCAGCCTCACCATCTGCAGTCACTATCATCATGGCTGTAGAGCTAGCCTTCTTACAACTAGCCCTGTTCGACATAATTTCCCGTGCATAGATGCCCGTGCATTGCACGGAACACCAAGATTGGGGGTGGACGGCTCCGGCAGCGGCCATCGCGCCAGATTTTTCCATGGCCTTCTACTCCTAGATGCGGTGGGGAGGAGATGAGGCTGATTGTGAGAGACAAGGAGTTGTTTGTAAATAGGGAACAAGTGCGGGCATCTTTTTGCAAAAATGGAGAAGCTTGGTTTGTATGCGTCAGATCTAGATCCGACGGCTATTGGTGAAAGATGGTGATGTAGGGTGGAACCCTAGATGGCCGATCTTTCACGAAAGGAGCGGATCCCTACGAGGAACACGAAGAACACGAGGGGGAAAACGAGGGGAAACACAAGAGAAACACTCAACCAACAAGAAATAGATCACACATGTGCTAGATCCCCGAAACACAAACAGATACACGATGATCCAAGGTCAACAAAGGACGATACAAGTAACCGGTTCTTCTCCTAGAAGGAGGTCTTGATGGGGCCGCCCAAGAGGGGGTCTTGAATCCAAGTTGATCTTCTCCGAAGAGGGGCCGCAGTCTCTCTCGAGGAGGAGATCAGTATGGATGAGCGAAGCTCTATCTCGAAGTATGAGCTAAACCAACGCTAACCCTAGCTAGGATGAATGGGGGGTCTATTTATAGTCTAAGTGCAAAAAGGGGCGAAGTGAAGGGGTACATGGGCCTCGGGCCCGAATCTGGATGCAGCCAGGTACCGGACGTCCGCTGGGGACCGGTCGTCCGGTGTCTCAGGAGCTGTCGGACGTCCGGTGTCCTCCGGTCGTCCGCTGGTTCTGCTCTGTGATGGGGCTGCCGGACGTCCGGAGGCTCCGGACTTCCGCTGATGTTGGCTCGGGTGCTGGGGCGCCGGTCATCCGGTCCGGACCGGACGTCCGCTCGTTCGCTTCAGGTGCAGGGGCACCGGTCGTCCGGTCTGGGCCGGACGTCCGCTGGCTGGAGCTCGGCTGACGCTTCAGGCGCCGGACGTCCGGTCCCGGCCGGTCGTCCGGTGGCTGGGAAATTTCCTGCAGCTCTTCTTCTTCTCCGTCTTCTCGTCCATCTTCCTCTTCTTCTTGTCCTTGCTGCTTAGATTCTCCATTGTACCTGAGTATGCATAATGTATCCATATGAGGTAGTAGCCATGCTTCATGTGCATCGGAGTGGGATTGTGAGAGGAGAGATGTCACCTCGGTTTCAAGGGCTCTTGCATGTGATCGAGTCATGGGCCCAGTAGGAACTTGGTGAGACGATGGTAGGTCCATGGGGATGACCTTGGGATGCTCCACATCAGATGGGAGGCACAACATCATCACCAACCTAGGACCTGTTTGATTCGCAGGATTTTGAAAACGCAGGAATAGGACACGGCAATATTACAAGTTTCAAACTGATATTACAAATGTTAGGAGTAATGCTGCACCTACGAAGAGGGAATTACTAGGAAGTTTACGTAAGAACTTTCGTTACTTTAGGTGGATGCAGCATTATCGTACAAACTAAAATCCACCGCCCTGACAAGTCACTAATGGGCAAATAAGTTTTTGAGTCTCTGGCCACTTGATGTTTCAAAAACAAATTCAGCTTCTGCGGAGAAATGAGCTCCACCGTGTACCCGCGTGGGTGTGGCTGGGCACGAAGTGTGAGTACGTGCACGGTGCACTTATTCTCTTCTTGTATACGTACACCACCTACGCGGGGTTGTGTGAGAGAGATACAAACCTAGAGAGATATAGTGTGTGGGTTATTGAGAGTTTTTTTTGGGGGGGGGGTCAATCAAAAAATTTAACATATGCAATGTGTAGCGACCAGACCTCAAACGGTCTGATCTCTGTGCTCATGTGTCATCCCTGGATCAGTAATGCTGACACCACACAGTACTCGGAGGATTTATAACAGAGTAGCAATCACACACTTATTACATCGAGTGTCTCAAGAGAGAACTTATTACAATAAATATGGCTTAAGGCCATCTAATAACTATAATAGCGGAAGGCTTGGAAGATAAGTGAGTCCATCAACTCCAACGGCATCACTGAGTACAGAACCACGACCTAAAACTCCTTAATCGTCGTCTGAAAAGTCTGCAACATTAATGTTGCAGGCCGAAACGGGTCAGCACATGGAATATGCTGGCAAGGTAACACATAGAGAGTAATGGAATGAAACAGCTATACTATATGCATATTTGGCTGGTGGAAAGCTCTATGGTTACAGTTTTGCGTAAAGCCAATTTTTCCCTACTGCAAAGGAATAAATTTTATTTAACTATCATGGTAGTTGTTAAACATTGAGAATGGTTGACAGCATCCTCAATCCCAATTAAGCATCATCATTAAACAAAACCCAACAAAATTAATTTTTTTAGAGTAACATGTTGAGATTCACATGATAATCCAAGTACTAGATACTCAAGCTATCCATAACCGGGGACATGGCTAACCATGATTAGTTTATACACTCTGCAGAGGTTTGCGCACTTTTCCCCACAAGTCTCGATCGCCTCCGTTTGGTTTCTCGCACTACATGGTGTTTGAGAAACGGATGACCGAGACATAGTCTTTCAGAAGCGCTAGCACCTTACGATGGATAGACCATTACACCTACTTTCCCCTACATCTGCTAGTCTACCCTGTAAGAGTTCGCACGACTTAATCAACTATGCTAGAGCCCATAATAGCTTGTGGCTGCACACGGAAGTTTCTAGTATGAAAAATCTCATGATCCCTTTGGGCCTGGGTGGCGGTCCATAAAGAAAAACAGGCAATCCTGGAATACCCAGGTACCTCAATCCACCCAGATGTGTGTTTAAGTTGCCACCTTAGATAAACCCTTAATTAACAAACTCACATCTGTCATGGATATCACTCACCCAATCCACGTCTACTAGCATAGCATGGCATAATAAGCGACGTAGAAGTAACTCCCAAAGGTTTGATAATACAACAGGTAATAGGTACTACCTCAACTACTTCCCATCCCACAATTTAATTAGATCCTAATCATGCAATGTTTGAGGATTGATCTAATGCAATAAAACTGGGTAGTAGGAGGTATGATCAAAGTGTTACTTGCCTTGCTGATGATCCGCGAAACCTAGAGATTCGAAGTAACAGGCGGCGCACTCCGGGTATTCTATCACAGACAAACAAACAAGCATACAATAAGTATTCATTTAATGCACGGGTAAAACTCAAATAAGAGATCTAACCATAAGGTTCAACTTAAGAACTCCGGTTTGCAAAAAGAATCAAATCAAATGAAGCAACGAAAGTCAAACGGCAAAAGAAACAAGCTTCATTTACTATTTCATGCCCTCTTTTTAGTGAAACGGCAAAAAGGATCATATATGTGAAATTATGTCATCCAGTTTAAATAGACATCATATATGTGAAATTATGTCATGCTATCCGTTTTAGTTAAACAATATACATGTCAACTATTTCATGCCCTCTTTTTTCCACACTACCTATTGCATCTGTCTCTCATACAATGTCTGTACATTCAACTATGTTTCCTGTTTATCAGCCATTTGAATTGGAGCGGGTGATGCCAGTATCTAGCGGACTAAAAACACGGTCTTCAAATAAAACAGTGCTACCTCTTGGTGGAGATAGCACCCCGGTTGTATATGCACAAGAACCAGCCCTACCACACATAACCCAAACTCTCGCAGATTGTACCCCTACTACGATGGACAGAGAACCAGCTTCACCCAATCTAACCCCAACCCCAGCCGATAGTAACCCAGTTCCTGTTGACACAACACCATCTCCACCACAGAGCTCCCAAACAAGAGCAGTTAGTAAGGAAGCTCCAGTGCCCAAAGGGCCAGTACTATCACGGCGAACCCCAACTCCACCAGTTAGTACGCCTATTCCTGTGGAGGAAGCACAACCAGCTAGTCGTAGTTTAGCATCTATCGCATTTGATGTTGTTAAATCGTATGTGCGTATCTTCCCATCTTGAAAATATTATACTGAAGATGAAGTAAAATGCCAGTTGCAGGTGTTTGTCCAGGAGTTATGTGTAAGTAATGTTATTCATGGCAATTACTTTGCTTCGTCCCATACATCGTACCTCCATGATGGTTATAATACAGCAAATTTTCCCATTTCTCTCTATAGAGAAGGACCGATTTGGAAACTCAGGATGAGGTAACCTGTGCTAATACCTCTGCTATCTTCAAGAATGCTTGGTGGCAGTATCGGAATTACCTGAAGAAAACGTACTTCACCGACAAAGAAACTCATCAAATTCCCTTACGTTCTCCTGAGACACATTTACTGGACGATGACTGGGAACGCCTTGTTCTGTACTGGTCCCGAACCAAGAATGTGGTAAGGTCTATGAGCTCATTTTCTATTTTTAAGTATTATATTCTTGCGTCTTACTATACTCTGTTCATGTAGAACAAGTGCCTAAACCTGAAGAACAACTATTCTAATTTAAGATTCCATTGCTACCATAGGACATAGATATATGTTTGTTTGATGCTTTTATTATGTACTAGTACTTGGCAATAGAAGACTTGGTAGTTTAATACTGTCCACCTTACTAATGAACTGGTTCACCGAAATGAGTTTCATATACTAGTACATGGTAAACTTGTTATGTGTCTTCTTGTTTCTTCTTTTAGAATGCTGACAGAATATTGGGGAAGAGTGCCTTATTAAGCAACGGTAAAGGAAGTAATGCAGATAAGGTTCAGGATAGTGACACATCCTGTCTTGGTTTAGTGTTGGAGTTACAGGCCACTACCGCTTGCACAAGCTATTCAAACTCACTGTCTAAATCATTTCGGTTTCTTGAGTCTCAACTAAAAGCTGAAAGACATCGTTCAGCTGTGCTGCGACAAGAAGCGGAAGGACTGCGGAAGTCCCTGGAGCATTCAGATGCATACTTTCTGGTGCAACAGCAAGCATTGGAGGATTTTAGCGCCAAACAGGACAAAGCTAATCAGCTTGCTAAGCTTATTGCCAGCATGGTGGATACCCAGGATAACGTTTCTTGAGCTCTTCTGAAGTTGTTTCAGTTATGCTCTTGTTTTGCTGCCGCGTTTATTTGCACTGGTGGCCAATTTTGACGGCTAGTGTATATGATATGCTGCTTTGTTCCCTATATTTGCACTGGTGGCGAACTTTGATGCCCAGTGGATGTAATATGTGTAATAGCCGTGATAGCCTAGCGTTAGTTGCTTGCTTATTTATTTCCTTGTTGTCTTGTTTATTTGTTTGCTTCTAGTCATTGCAGTTCTTTTTCCGTGGTTAACTAGTGGATGCAATAACCTATTTTTTAAAACTAGGCCACAATAACCATGGGCTAATATTTACTATAGTGACACCGGGCCTCCTACGGGCCGTAGAAATAGTGGGCCTTCTACGGGCCGTAGAAACAGTAGGCCTTCTACGGGCCGTATCATCAATGGGCCTTATACGGGCCGTATGATCGATTGGCCAAACATGGGCCAATAACAGGCCGCATTATGGCCGTAAACGGGCTAGAGTTGGAATTGTCCTTTCATGGGCCGACCGTAACGGGCCATCGTTAATAGGCCATATTTGATGATGCTATGAAAACGGCCCAACGTATTAACGGACCACAAACGGGCCGACTGTAACCACAGGCTGAATTTGACCCACAAGCAGAAAATGACAGTAACGGGCCGTAAGTAAACGAATGCTAGAAATGAGCCCAAGAATAAATGGGCTTTGAGAAGGCCGAAAGATAACATGGGCTGGAAATGGCCCAACGGAATAACGGGACGTTAATGGGTATAAAGTGATACACTGTTCATTACGGGCCAGTTTCACCACGGGCCGTTAATAGGCCAAGAGTTACATAGGGCCTCATATGGGCCGAAAGACGTCATGGGCCATACATGGGCCAAAAGTGAAAATGGGCTGGAATCATATTGGATGGCCCAGATGACGCTACTGGGCCTAATTCGGATAGGGCGTAATGGGCCTTGGGTTAGCGGGCTGTAAATGGGCTATATGCGAACAGGCCGTTAACAGGCTTTCCATGGGCTGGCCCGCCACCTTTTGACCAAGTCAAATGGGCCGGCCTTTACATAGGAATGGGCCTCTGTTGGGCCGTGCCATGTGTCAACGTATCATAGGCGCCTATCTGACCCACTGACGAGCTAACATGTGTTTCGTCCAGCCAATAAGAATTTTACAGGTGGAAATTTCCCATTGGTCGGGGCTGTTAACGGGTTATCGGATCCAAAACCCGACCCGATAGCTTAACGGCGTTCCGTTACGGTGGATGCCACGTGTCGGTCACCCTTGACGAAAGCACTTCCATGACGCGCGATTTATCATCATGGAAGTGGACACTTCCATGATGATAATTTTGGTAATGTCATGGAACACTTCTACGACAACACAGGTATGACTATCTTGATTCTATCATAAATTTGTCATGGATGTACATGCATGAAAAAATAAGCGACCTACTGTGACACACGTATCATCACGTAAGTGTATTTTTTTGTAGTGTCTCTCCCCTCTTGGAAAAGGAAGGGGACTCCAACTAGGATTGGGATTCCTAGTTGGACTCCCCCTATAGGCGCGCCCCTCCTAGGCCAGCCTCCTCCTCCTCCCTCCTTTATATACGTGGGAAGGGGGCACCCCAAAGGCACTCCAAGAGTTGTCTTAGCCGTGTGCGGTGCCCCTCTCCACAGTTACACACCTCGGTCATATCGTCGTAGTGCTTAGGCGAAGCCCTGCGCCGGTAACTTCATCATCACCATCGCCACGCCGTCGTGCTGGCAGAACTCTCCTTCGGCCTCAACTGGACCAAGAGCCCGAGGGACGTCATCAAGCTGAACGTGTGCTGAACGCGGAGGTGTCGTACGTTCGGTACTTGGATCGGTTGGATCACGAAGACGTTCGACTACATCAACCGCGTTACTAAACGTTTCCGCTTTTGGTCTATGAGGGTATGTAGACACACTCTCCCCTCTCGTTGCTATGCATCCCCTAGATAGGTCTTGCGTGATCATAGGAAATGTTTTGAAATACTGCGTTCCCCAATAGTGGCATCTGAGCCAGGTCTATGTGTAGATGTTGTATGCACGAGTAGAACACAAAGAGTTATGGGCGATAATAGTCATACTGCTTACCAGCAACATCTTACTTTGATTCAGCAGTATTGTTGGATGAAGCGGCCCAGACCGACATTACATGACCACGTTCATGAGACTCTGGTTCTACCGACGTGCTTTGCACACAGGTGGCTGGCGGGTGTCTGTTTCTCCAACTTTAGTTGAATCGAGTTTGACTATGCCCAGTCCTTGTTGAAGGTTAAAACAACACACTTGACGAAAAATCGTTGTAGTTTTGATGCGTAGGTAAGAAAGGTTCTTGCTAGAAGCCCGTAGCAGCCACGTAAAACTTGCAACACCAAAGTAGAGGACGTCTAACTTGTTTTTGCAGGGCATGTTGTGATGTGATATGGTCAAGACGTGATGAGATATAAATTGTTGTATAAGATGATCATGTTTTGTTAAAGTTATCGGAAACTGGCGGGAGTCTTATGGTTGTCTCTTTATTGCATAAGATGCAAGTGCCATATAATTGCTTTACTTTATCGCTATGCGATAGCAATAGTTGCAAAAGCAATAGTTGGCAAGACGACCATGTGACGACACGTTGATAAAGATCAATATGATGGAGATCATGGTGTCAAGCCAGTGATGATGGAGATCATGACGGTACTTTGGAGATGGAGATCAAAGGCACAATATGATGATGGCCATATCATGTCACATATTTTGATTGCATGTGATGTTTATCTTTTATGCATCCTATTTTGCTTAGTACGACGGTAGCATTATGAGATGATCCCTTACTAAAATTCCAAGGTATAAGTGTTCTCCCTGAGTATGCACCGTTGCGACAGTTCATCATGCCGAGACACCACGTGATGATCGGGTGTGATAAGCTCTATGTTCACATACAACGGGTGCAAGCCAGTTTTACACACGCAAAATACTCGGGTTAAACTTGACGAGCCTAGCATATGCAGATATGGCCTCGGAACACTGAAACCGAAAGGTCGAGCGTGAATCATATAGTAGATATGATCAACATAGTGATGTTCACCATTGAAAGCTACTGCATCTCACGTGATGATCGGACATGGTTTAGTTGATTTGGATCACGTGATCACTTAGACGACTAGAGGGATGTCTATCTAAGTGGGAGTTCTTAAGTAATATGATTAATTGAACTTTAATTTATCATGAACTTAGTCCTGATAGTATTTGCATATCTATGTTGTAGATCAATAGCTTGCGATGTAGCTCCATATTTATTTTGATATGTTCCTAGAGAAAAATGAGTTGAAAGATGATAGTAGCAATGATGCGGACTAGCCCCGTGATCTGAGGATTATCCTAATTGTTGCACAGAAGAATTATGTCCTTGATGCACCGCTAGGTGATGAACCTATTGCAGGAGCAGATGCAGACGTTATGAACTTTTGGCAAGCTCGGTATGATGACTACTTGATAGTTTAGTGTGCCATGCTTTACGGCTTAGAATCGGGAATTCAAAAATGTTTTGAACGCCACGGAGCATATAAGATGTTCCAAGAGCTGAAATTAGTATTTCAGACTCATGCCCGAGTCGAGAGGTATGAGACCTCTGACAAGTACTTTGCCTACAAGATGGAGGATAATAGCTCAACCAGTGAGCATGTGCTCAGATTGTCTGAGTACTACAATCACTTGAATCAAGTGGGAGTTAATCTTCTAGATTAGATAGTGATTGATAGAGTTCTCTAGTCACTATCACCAAGTTACTGGAACTTCGTGATGAACTATAATATGCAATGGATGACGTGAAATGATTCTCGAGCTCTTCGTGATGCTGAAATCGGCGAAGGTAGAAATCAAGAAAAGCATCAAGTGTTGATGGTTGACAAGACCACTAGTTTCAAGTAAAAGGGCAAGGGAAAGAAAGGGAACTTCAAGAAGAATGGCAAGCTGATGACCCACAAGTGTAGGGGATCTATCATAGCGTTTTAGATAAGTAAGAGTGTCGAACCCAACGAGGAGCAGAAGGAAATGATAAGCAGTTTTCAGCAAGGTATTCTCTGCAAGCACTGAAATTATCGGTAACAGATAGTTTTGTGATAAGGTAATTTGTAACGGGTAGAAAGTAATAAAAGTAAATAAGGTGCAGAAAGATGGCCCAATCCTTTTTGTAGCAAAGGACAAGCCTGGACAAACTCTTATATAAAGGAAAGCGCTCCCGAGGACACATGGGAATTATCGTGAAGCTAGTTTTCATCACACTCATATGATTCGCGTTCGGTACTTTGATAATTTGATATGTGGATGGACCGGTGCTTGGGTACTGTCCTTCCTTGGACAAGCATCCCACTTATGAGTAACCCCTATTGCAAGCATCCACAACTACAACAGAAGTATCAAGGTAAACCTAACCATAGCATGAAACATATGGATCCAAATCTGCCCCTTACGAGGCAACGCATAAACTAGGGTTTAAGCTTCTGTCACTCTAGCAACCCATCATCTACTTATTACTTCCCAATGCCCTCCTCTAGGCCCAAACAATGGTGAAGTGTCATGTAGTCGATGTTCACATAACACCACTAGAGGAAAGACAACATACATCTCATCAAAATATTGAATGAATACCAAATTCACATGACTACTTATAGGAAGACTTCTCCCATGTCCTCAGGAACAAACAGAACTACTCACAAATCATATTCATGTTCATAATCAGAGGGGTATTAATATGCATAATGGATCTGAACATATGATGTTCCACCAAGTAAACCAACTAGCATCAACTACAAGGAGTAATCAACACTACCAGCAACCCATAAGTACCAATCTGAGGCTTTGGGACAAAGATTGGATACAAGAGATGAACTAAAGTTTGAGAGAGGATGGTGCTGGTGAAGATGTTGATGGAGATTGACCCCCTCCCGATGAGAGGATCAATGGTGATGACGATGGTGATGATTTCCCCCTCCCGGAGGGAAGTTTCCCCGACAGAACAGCTCCGCCGGAGCCCTAGATTGGTTCCGCCAAGGTTCCGCTTCGTGGCGGCGGAGTTTCTCCCTGAAAGCTTTCTTATAATTTTTTCCTCGACGAAAGACTCCATATAGCCAAATATGAGCATCAGAGGACTGCCAGGGAGGCCACGAGGAAAGGGGGCGCACCCAGGGGGGTAGGGCGCGGCCCCACCCTCGTGGACGGTGGGTGGCCCCCCTCTGGTACTTCTTTCGCCCAATATTTTTTATATATTCTGAAACATGCTCCCGTGAAGTTTCAGGACTTTTGGAGATGTGCAAAATAGGTCTCTAATATTTGCTCCTTTTCCAGCCCAGAATTCCAGCTGTCGGCATTCCCCCTCTTCATGTAAACCTTGTAAAATAAGAGAGAATAGGCATAAGTATTGTGACATAATGTGTAATAACAGCCCATAATGCAATAAATATCGGTATAAAAGCATGCTGCAAAATGGACGTATCAACTCCCCCAAGCTTAGACCTTGCTTGTCCTCAAGCGAAAGCCGAAATCAAAAAATATGTCCACATGTTTAGAGATAGAGGTGTCGATAAAATTAAATACGGACACGAGGGCATCATGATCATTCTTAGGACATCAACATATATAAATATTGTCATATGATCTCTTATGCTAAAGTAACAGTTCATTCACAGTTTCAAGTATGAATCAGAAACTTCATTAAGAACCAACAAACTATAATCTCAGTCATTGAAGCAATTGCAATTTATCATAACATAGGAAAGAGTCAATATAAGAGCTTTTCAGCAAGTCCACATACTCAACTATCATTTAGCCTTTCACAATTGCTAACACTCATGCAATATTTATGGGTATGAAGTTTTAATCGGACACAGAGAAAGATAGGGGCTTATAGTTTTGCCTCCCAACCTTTTACCTCAAGGGTAATGTCAACAATAATAGTTCATGAAAACTCACATCCTATTAGCTATATATATCTGGATCTTTCCAACACATTGTTCTTTCCAAAGGATAAAATGTAAAAAGGAAAGGTGAAGATCATCATGACTCTTATACGAAGTATAAGACAAGAATAATAGATAGGCCCTTCACAGAGGGAAGCAGATGTTGTCATGTGCTTTTATGGTTGGATGCACAAAATCTTAATGCGAACGAACGTCACTTTGTATTGCCACTTGTGATATGGACCTTTATCATGCAGTCCGTCGCTTTTATTTCTTCCACATCACAAGATCGTATAGAGCTTATTTTCTCCACACTAATAAATCATACATATCTAGAGAGCAATTTTTATTGCTTGCAACGATGACAACTTACTTGAAAGATCTTACTCAATCCATAGGTAGATATGGTGGACTCTCATGGCAAAACTGGGTTTAAGGATATTTGGAAGCACAAGTAATATTTCTACTTGGTGCAAGGAATTTGGCTAGCATGAGAGGTAAAGGCAAGCTCAACATGTTGGATGATCCATGACAATATAATTTATCTCAGATGTAAGAAAACATAACCCATTACGTTGTCTTCCTTGTCCAACATCAACTCTTTAGCATGTCATATTTTAATGAGTGCTCACAATCATAAAAGATGTCCAAGATAGTATATTTATATGTGAAAACCTCTCTTTATTTATTACTTCCTATTAATTGCAACGATGACCAAAACTATGCTTGTCAACTTTCAACAACTTTTATTCATCATACTACTTATATATGAAGTCATTACTCTCCATAAGATCCATATGATCTCTTTATTTCTTTTATTCTTTCTCTTTTATTTTATTCCCTCATGATCATAGCAAGATAATCAAGCCCTTGACTCAACACTAATCTTTATTATATATGGCTCACAGACTCGATTACATAGAAGGATCATAAATCAAAACTCAAAACTAGATCATACTAAAACTTTATTCTACTAGATCAAGATATTACCAAAAGGATCGAACTAAGAAAAAGGTAAAGATAAAGGTGTGATGGTGATACGATACCGGGGTACTCCCCCAAGCTTGGCAGTTGCCAAGGGGAGTGCCCATACCCATGTGTTTATGTCTCCTTCTTCGGGGGTAGTGATGATGGAGTTGTTGATGATGTAGGCTTGTCGTCCATCTTCCAGGGCATAGGCTCACCATCATAGAAGGATGATCGAGTCTCCGGGATCCACGAATCTGTAGCCAAACTCATCCTCTTGAATCTATATTCATACTCACAGTTTTGGTTTTGTAGGTCATAGATCTGGGCTTGGAGATGCTCGATTTTCTCTTGAAGCTTGAATATGGTCTCCCCGATGTTCCTGGCATCTAGCTTGGTGGTGTTGGTGAACTCCGTGATCATTAGGTGGTTGGTGTCGAGTCCACGTTCCACCATCTCCTGGCACTTTAAAACTTGTTGCTCCATTGCTTCGAGTCTTGCCTCCACGCTTCCGGTCCTCCTTGGTCCCTCAACATCGTGGATGTGCAACAACCCCTCACGCATCTCGATGGTTTGAGGGTGTTGCATCACCTCCGCGAGGTAGGGGTTGATGACCTTCTTGAAGAACTTGTCCTTGGGGGCGCTTGAAGACATCATGGTGATCTAGATCTATCAGAAAAATAGCTCGAAACAAAGAGAGAGGATATTTGCGTGGTACGGTGGTCAAAACCTTCAGGAGATTATATAATGAATTTTACTCGACCAAAAGAAGTATCGTGCAAGAAAACAGAGTCCGGAGGGCACACGAGGTGCCCACGAGGCAGGGGGGCGCACCCAGGGGGGTAGGGCGCGCCCTCCTCCCTCGTGGAAGCCTCGTGTCCTTTCCGGACTACTTCTTATTTTCCTATTTTCTTATATATTCCAAAACGGAGAAAAATTGCCATTAGAACTATTTTGGAGTTGGTTTACTTACTGTACCACGTACCTATTCCTTTTCGGAGTCTGAAACATTTTGGAAAGTGTCCCTTATGTATTCCTCCGGGGTTATGGTTTCAATAACATTAGTTTCAACATTTATGGGATTACCTGAGATATACTGTTTGATTCTTTGGCTGTTCACCACCCTCGGATTTGTGCCTTCGAAGTTGTTGATTTTTATGGCACCTGAACGATACACCACCTCGATGACGTAAGGACCTTCCCATTAGAGAGGAGTTTGCCTGCAAAAAATCTTAAACGAGAGTTGTATAGCAGTACATAATCACCTACATTAAACTCACGCTTTTGTATCCTTTTGTCATGCCATCTTTTAAATTTTTCTTTAAACAACTTGGCATTTTCATAAGCCTGGGTTCTCCATTCATCAAGTGAGCTAATGTCAAAAAGCCTCTTCTCACCGGCAAGTTTGAAGTCATAGTTGAGCTCTTTAATGGCCCAATATACCTCATGTTCTAGTTCGAGAGGTAAGTGACATGCCTTTCCATAAACCATTTTATACGGAGACATACCCATAGGATTTTTGTATGCAGTTCATAGGCCCATAATGCATCATCAAGTTTCTTGGACCAATTCTTCCTAGATCTATTAACAATCTTTTGCAAAATTAATTTAAGCTCTCTATTACTCAATTCTACTTGACCACTAGACTGTGGATGATATGGAGATGCAATTCTATGATTAACATCATACTTAGCAAGCATTTTACGGAAAGCACCATGAATAAAATGTGAACCACCATCAGTCATTAAATATCTAGGGACTCCAAACCTTGGAAAAATAACTTCTTTAAGCATCTTAATAGAGGTGTTATGATCAGCACTACTAGTTGGAATAGCTTCTACCCACTTAGTAACGTAATCAACAACAACTAAAATATGTGTATACCCATCAGAGGAAGGAAATGGTCCCATATAATCAAGGCCCCAAACATCAAATGGTTCAATAACAAGTGAATAATTCATATGCATTTCTTGACGTCTACTAATATTACCAATTCTTTGACATTCATCACAAGACAAAACAAACTTACAGGCATCCTTGAAGAGAGTAGGCCAATAAAAACCGGATTGCAATAACTTATGTGCAGTTCTATCTCCAGCATGGTGTCCTCCATAGGCCTCAGAGTGACACTTGCGTAGGATCTATTCCTGTTCATGCTCAGTTACACAACGTCTAATAACACCATCTACTCCTTTTTTATAAAGATGTGGGTCATCCCAGAAGTAATGTCTTAAATCATAGAAGAACTTTTTCTTTTGCTGGTATGTGAAACTAGGTGGTATAAACTTAGCAACAATATAATTAGCATAATCAACATACCATGGAGCAGTACGAGAAGCATTTATGACAGCTAATTGTTCATCAGGGAAGCTATCATCAATAGGTAGTGGGTCATCAAGAACATTTTCTAACCTAGACAAGTTGTCTGCAACGGGGTTCTCAGCTCCCTTTGTATCAATAATATGCAAATCAAATTCTTGAAGCAAGAGAACCCATCTAATAAGTCTAGGTTTAGCATCTTTCTTTTCCATAAGATATTTAATAGCAGCATGATCAGTGTGAACAGTTGCTTTGGAATCAACAATATAAGGTCTGAAGTTATCACACACAAATACAACTGCTAAAAATTCTTTTTCAGCAGTACATAATTTCTCTAGGCACTGTCTAGAGTTTTACTAGCATATTGGATAACATTTAATTTCTTATCAACTCTTTGTCCTAGAACAGCCCCTACAGCATTATCGCTAGCATCACACATGACTTCAAATGGTAAATTCTAATCAGGAGGCTGAACAATAGGTGCAGAAATCAAAGCTTTCTTAAGTATTTCAAATGCTTCTACACAGTCATCATCAAAGACAAAAGGAACATCTTTTTGTAAGATATTAGTCAAAGGCTTGGAAATTTTAGAAAAGTCCTTAATGAACATCCTATAAAAACCAGCATGACCAAGGAAACTTCTTATACCTTTAATGTGCTTGGGACACGGCATCTTTTCAATAGCATCAACCTTAGCTTTATCGACCTCAATACCTCTTTCAGAAATTTTATGCCCCAAGGCAATGCCTTCATTAACCATAAAGTGGCACTTCTCCCTATTCAAGACAAGATTAGTTTCTTCACATCTCTGCAAAACTCGATCAAGGTTGCTTAAGCAATCATCAAAAGAAGTTCCATAAACGAAGAAATCATCCATGAAAACCTCAACAATCTTTTCACAAAAGTCAGAGAATATAGCAGTCATACATCTTTGAAAGGTAGCAGGTGCATTACATAAACCAAAAGGCATACGTCTATAAGCAAAGGTACCAAAAGGGCAAGTAAAAGTTGTCTTTTCTTGATCCTCTTTTGACATAAGTGTTTGAGAGAAACTAGAATAACCATCTAGAAAGCAAAAATGTGTCTGTTTGGATAGTCTTTCTAGCATTTTATCAATAAAAGGTAAAGGGTAATGATCCTTTCTAGTAGCTTTATTTAGTTTGCGGAAATCAATTACCATTCTATAACATGTAACAATTCTTTGTGGGATCAATTCATCTTTATCATTAGGAACAATAGTAATACCTCCCTTCTTAGGGACACAATGGACAGGACTTACCCACTGACTATCAGCAACGGGATAAATTATACCTGCCTCCAGAAGCTTTAGTATTTGTTTTCTTACCACTTCTTTCATCTTAGGATTTAACCATCGTTGGTGATCAACAACCGGTTTAGCATCTTTCTCCAGTTTTATTTTGTGCTGATATAGAGTAGGACTAAGGCCCTTAAGATCATCAAGAGTATATCCAATAGCAGCACGATGCTTCTTCAGAGTTTTCAATAATTTATTTTCTTCATGCTCTGATAGGTTAGCACTAATAATAATAGGATATATCTCTTTTTCATCAAGATAAGCATATTTAAGAGTATCGGGTAAAGGTTTAAGCTCAAACACGGGATCACCCTTAGGTGGGGGAGGATCCCCTAGGATTTCAACAGGCAAGTTGTGTTTCAAAATAGGTCCCTGCTTAAAGAATACTTCATCTATTTCCCTTCTTTCGTTCATGAACATATCATTTTCATGGTCTAGCAAATATTGTTCTAAAGGATCACTAGGAGGCACGGCAATAAAAGCAAGACCAATAATTTCATCTTTACTAGGCAATTCTTTATCATGGGGCTGTCTATGTAATTTAGCAAAATTAAACTCATGAGACATGTCTCCTAGACCAATAGTAACAACTTCCTTTTTGCAGTCTATCTGGGCATTAACAATATTCAAGAAGGGTCTACCAAATATAATGGGACAAAAGTCATCTTGTGGGGAACCAAGAACAAGAAAATCAGCAGGATATTTAACTTTCCCACACAAAACTTCAACATCTCTAACAATCCCAACTGGTGAAATAGTATCTCTATTGGCAAGCTTAATTGTAACATCAATTTCCTCTATCTCAACAGGTGCAATATCATGCATAATTTCTTTATATAAGGAATGAGGTATTGCACTTGCACTAGCACCCATACCACATAAGCCATGATAGCAATGATCTCCTATTTTAACAGAAATAACATGCATGCCTACAACAGATCTATGTTTATTTTTAGTATCAGGTCTAGCAATTCTAGCAGCTTCATTACAGAAGTAAATAACATTCCCATCAATATTACCAGCCAAGAGATCTTTAACCATAGCAATACTAGGTTCAACTTTAATTTGCTCAGAGGGTGTAGGTGTTCTAGTATTACTCTTACGAACCGCAGTTGAAGCTTTGGCATGATCCTTTATTCTAACAGGGAAAGGTGGTTTCTCAATATAAGCAGTAGGAACAACAGGATCATTATAAGTGATAGTCTTTTCTTCAACTTTAATAGGTGCAACTACTTTTACTTCAATGGAAGGATTATATTTAAACCACTTCTCCTTAGGGAGATCAACATGAGTAGCAAAGGATTCACAGAAAGAAGCTACTATCTCAGAGTCAAGTCCATATTTAGTGCTAAATTCATGGAAAACATCGGTATCCATAAAAGATTTAACACAATCAAACTTTGGTGTTATACCTGACTCCTTACCTTCGCCGAGATCCCAATCTTTAGAGTTGCGTTTAATTCTCTCCAATAAATCCCATTTGACTTCAATAGTCTTCATCATAAAAGAACCACTACAAGAAGTATCGAGCATGGAGCGATTACTGAGAGAAAGCCGAGCATAATTTTTTGAATAATAATTTCTTTTGAGAGCTCATGATTGGGGCATGAATATAACATTGACTTAAGCCTCCCCCAAGCTTGAGAGATGATTTCTCCTTCGCGAGGCCAAAAATTATATATATATATAATTACGATCACGATGAACAAGATGCATATGATAAAATTTCTGATGAAATTCCAATTTCAATCGATTGTAGTTCCATGATCCCATATCATCACATAGCCTAAACCATGTCAATGCCTCTCCCTTCAAAGATTAAGGGAAGAACTTCTTCTTGATAACATCCTCGGGCATACCTGCAAGCTTAAATAATCCACAAACTTCATCCACATAGATTAAGTGCAAATCGGGATGTAATGTTCCATCACCTGTGAAAGGATTAGCTAGCAGTTTCTCTATCATACCCAAAGGAATTTCAAAGTAAACATTTTTAGTAGATTGAGGAGCAACTCTTTGCTCTACTGGTCGGGGTGAAGATACCCCGAACAAGCCCCTCATCTCAAATCATTTTATTTAGGCATCAGTTGTCTGAATTTTTATTCTGGACCAATCGATTCCCAATGGGAAGCAGCACCCCTCGAGGCGGCAAAGCTCCTAGGCCGCCGGTTGGCTGGTGTCTAGCGTAAGGGTGCGGGCCGCAAGTTCACCGCGGAAGCAGCGCTTAGATGGCTATCTTTTAGAGTTGCGTGGGTTGAAGGTACTGCCGCCGCCGGATCTGGATGATGGGGAGTCTTTGTGGATTGGCCCGGGGGCGGCGCAACCACGACAGTGCAGTGGGGCGGGGAGCGGGGTTTTGGCCGAGGCCACAGACGGCGGAGTCAGGCTGCTCTGCCGTTGGTCGCTGGCTCTTCGGGGAAGATTCCGAACAGTGTCAGCCGGGAGGCACAAGACAGCCAGCCATCCGGCGTAGATTGGACAGTACCAAAATAAAATAAAATCGTGTGACCCCAATTTAGTCTTCAGTCAACAGACGTGTGACCACTCTCGTACCTTATTGTTGATCTCTTAGTGTATTTCTCCAGATCAAAGAGATATGTCGTTCTTAATATTATGCGTTATCTGCATCTTCAGACACACCGTCTTCCGACTCACCGCAACTGCTCCAACAAGGGAAGCATACACCAGAAGGGAGCTATAGTCCCCACTCAACAGTTCCCTGCATCGAATGCGCGTTCCCGACATGGACAACCACAACAACTGCAGGGCCATCGACAAGTCAGCACATGATGCTCACTCCTATGGATGGCAGCCAGATAGGTTGTACCCTCATCTTACTTGTGTGCAACATTTATGGCTTTGTTATTCATCTAAGCATGGAAAATAGATCATCACATTTCACTGTATATTCATGCTGATCTCTTACGGGTCTTGTTCAGGAGTTAACGTTGTTCCATAGTTCAGCTAAGATACTTGTTCTTTAGGTAACGATGTTCCATAGTTATCATCCATCAGCCAATGCTATCCCACAGGCTGGTGATTATAGTATTATACCACTTATAGTATTACCTATGTTGTTCTTTAATACTTTTGTGTGCCATCTAGTTAATCTCGAGTACAAACGATACATATTCTATAGCTTTCATCCGTGTTCTCCCTTTAGTTTATGAGACCTGTTGCTGCTAGTTAACCCCAGTCCTACTATTTATGTCGTCTCCTACAGGCACTCATTACATAAATCTAACTATTAGTTGTCTTCCATGCATGTCAGATATAATTGTACACACTGATATATCCACAAGAACCTCACGGAGCAATGTAAAGGCCAATAAACTTGATGTTAATGATACCCAATATGATGGAACATGTAAAGGTAGTTCTTCAGAAGACTTGCAGAAAGATGATGAATCCTCTTCACCCCACAAGGTCCTTGCTCTAACTTGGCCTGTGATATGGGTACAACATGCATATAATGTCTTGGAGTGTATCTACTCTGTTGCAATGCCATGTGCTTAGCAAGCTGATCATGCATGTAAATATGTCATGCCTTCTAGTTTTTCAGTACCTATTTCGTTCATGATAACATGTTCTGAAATTCAAGTACTGTCATTCTACTCTATCGCAATGCCATCTGCTTAATTTGGACATCATGCTTCTGAATATCTTATGCATTGTTATTCATTAGTATGTACTTCATCTGTCTACCATACCATGTTTTTTTACATTGAAGTGCTGTTCTAGTGCTCTGTTGCAACGCCATCTTATTTTCCCAATCATACACATGTATGTTGCCTTAGTTATTTCTGTACGTATTCCGCTAGCATACAATTTTACATTCAACTAGTGTTTTTTTGCTGTGTTGTCCTGTCGTATCCCTAGCTCTTACACCATACTCCCTCCGTCCGGATTACATGTTGCCGAAATGGATAAAAAAGGATGTATCTAGAACTGAAATATGCCTAGACCCACCCATTTTTTCCGGATGGAGGGAATACATGTCAATATGTCATGCCTTTATATTCTTCAGTACCTATTCTATCTCTCTGCTGTCGCATGTTTTATAATTAAAGCACCATTCTTCTATACAAGGCGTGCAAAGGGAAGACGACCACGTTAGAATCTGAAGGGTTACAAACAAGGCCTTTGCAAAAGATCCAAACGCCAGGAGATAATAAACCAACTCCAGTTTTTACAGATACTGCTCCAGCACAGAGAAACCCAACTCCTACTGATAATAGGCAGATTCCAGTGGCCAAAGAACTAGTCCGCTCCAGTCCAGCAAAAATATGTCAACTCAATTCTAAGAAGCGTGTGCGTATCCTTGCATCATGAAATTTTATAGCATGCTGATCATATTTTCTACATGTTTCTTACCCATCTCTCTTTTAGAAAATAAGCTTAACAGATAGAAGAATTTCTGCAATGGTATCGTTTATGAGGAAAGATTCTTGCAGGAATTCTCTGTGCTCCAATGTAGATGTAAGTACTTGTTGTATATCACTATATTTTTACATTAGCATGTATTTTGTTAATCGGCGTGAATCCAATCTTTATCTGATCTAAATTTAGTTGGAGCAAAATGTATGATTAAAGGCCACAATGTTGATTTTTGCAAGGAAAACTTCCTGGTGGTTTTGCATCCTGAGCTGCATGAGTGTACTATCTCATATCAGTGGGTTTGAATACTTTGGTTCTGCAGTGTGTTTTTCAGTGTTTTTTTACTGTGTTGTCCTATCGTATCCCTAGCTCTTACATCATACTCCCTCCGTCCGGATTAAATGTCACAGAAATGGATAAAACTGGATGTATCTAGAACTGAAATACGCCTAGACCCATCCATTTATTTCCGGATGGAGGGAATACATGTCAATATGTCATGCCTTTCTATTCTTCAGTACCTATTCCATCTCTGCTGTAGCATGTTTTATAACTGAATCACCATTCTTCTATATAAGGCATGCAAGGGGAAGACGACTATGTTAGAATCTGAAGGGTTACAAACCAGGTCTTTGCAAAAGATCCAAACGCCAAGAGATAATAAACCAACTCCATTTTTCATAGATACTGCTCCAGCACAGAGAAACCCAACTCCCACTAATAATAAGCAGATTCCAGTGGCCAAAGAACTAGTCCGCTCCAGTCCAGCAAAAGAATGTCAACTCTATTCTAAGAAGCGTGTGCGTATCCTCGCATCATGAAATTTTATAGCATTCTGATCATATTTTCTACATGTTTCTTACCCATCTCTCTTTTAGAAAATAAGATTAAACGATACAAGACTTCCTCCATTGGAGGACTCAACCAGGTTTGGTCCTCTTTCTCTGATGTGTTCTTAGAACCCACTACCCTCCCTCCTAAAAGACCACCCAAATAGGATAACTGGCGTTGAGCGAAAGAGCACTTTGAGCGTTTGACTTGCCATTGATCCCTTCTTAACAACTCAAGCACTGATTGCAAGTGGATTGTGTGGCATTTTCGAGTTCATATTTCATAGGTCACCATAAAAATTCCTACCTTTCAAATTAGCATATTTTTAGGAACATATCGGACCTTGATATGGTTCTATTCTCTTCATAGTCTCGGAGGTTATGTTCCTTCGTATTCGAGGAAAATATCTTGCGAGAATTCTTTGTGCTCCAATCCTGATGTAAGTACCTGTTGTATATCACTATATTTTTACATCAGCATGTATTTTGTTAATCGGCGTGAATCTAACCTTTATCTAATCTAAAATTAGTTGTAGCAAAATGTTAAAGGCGCCAATGTTGATTTTTGTAAGGAAAACTGCCTGGTAGTTTTGCATACTAAGCTGCATGAATGTACTATGTCATATCACGCACATTACTGACTTGTAGTGCTTCTCTGGTTGCCCATTCATTCATTGTGTCAATGTTGCTTTCGTATTACCTTACCTGGCTGATGATAGCTGTGCCATATTGTGTTAATTTGGTGTAGGCTAGTTGCCCAAACGTTCGTTGTGTCAATGTTGCTTTCCTATTATCTGACTTGGCCAATGATAGCAATGCTAGTGTGTTAATTTTGTGCAGGCTGCTGAAGATAAGAAGACAAACTCTGAAAACAGAAAGGCAACCCCATTGTTTCTTTCCAGTAAGTCTAGGCCAGGTAATATGGCAATAACTCATGATTAATCTGTTTGGTTCCCGTCCTAATTTATGTTATGATGCAGTGGTCGAGACACTCTCCACTATCAATAATACAAGCCTGCCAAAATCGCCATCTGAATCTGTTCAGTATCCTCTGTCTCGAATGCAATGGAATAAATGTATGTTTGTGAACCAATTAATGGCTGAAGCAATGATGGAAATGGTGGATGAATCAGAGGTGCAGAGTCGTGCGACACAACAACTAATCAATGTTTTCAGAGTAACAGTGTAGCAAAGCAGCAAGAACTTGCCCACATGCTTATGGGTGTCATCTGTGCTGAGGTTGCAGATTGTGACGTTGTAGATGGTTAGGTTCTGCTCATTTATTTGCACTGGCATCAATCCTTGATTGCCCAGTGGATGTAATTTCCTGTAATATATGCTGGATGTGCAATGTTATTCCCTGTATGCTGTACCTTCGCTTGATCAGTTTTGGTCCTGTGCATAATTGCTCGTCGTAATGGGCTCAAATTATCTAATTTGGCCTAAAGACATGAACAAACTTTAGTGGGCCCATTAAGTTAATGGGCCGTTACTAGGCCGAAAGTTAATGGTCGGCCCTCTTACCTCCCGGGTCGTTAACAGGCCGACATCGAAGCGGGCAACAGGTGGCCCCAATTTATTTCACGGGCCGTTAACAGGCCGTTACTAAGTTTGGGCTACATATGGCCCAACTATACTTTAGGCCTTTAGCGGGCTGAAAGAGATAGCGGGTTTGTACTGGACCATGAAGAGCATGGGCCGCTAAGAGGCCGAAAGTCAGGTCGTATTGTAAACGGCCCAACTGTGTTGTGGGCCTTTAGCAGGCCGAAAGAGAAACCGGGCTGGTATTGAACCATGAAGGGCATGGGCCATTAAAAGGCCAAAACTAAGGTCCGACTACAAATGGCCCAACTCATTTGTGGCCCGTTAACAGGCCGAAAGGCACACAGGGCCGGGAATTGGACCAACACTTAAATGGGTTGCTAAAAGGCCAAAACTTAGGTCCGACTACAAATGGCCCAACTAATTTATGGGCCGTTGAGGGAGTCCTGGATTAGGGGGTGTCCGGATGGCCGGACTATACCTTCAGCCGGACTCCAGGACTATGAAGATACAAGATTGAAGACTCCGTCCCATGTCCGGAAGGGACTTTCCTTGGCGTGGAAGGCAAGCTTGGTGATACGGATTTTTATATCTCCTACCATTGTAACCAACTCTATGTAACCCTAACCCTATTCGGTGTCTATATAAACCGGAGGGTTCTAGTCCGTAGGACAACATACACATCAACAATCATACCATAGGCTAGCTTCTAGGGTTTAGCCTCTCTGATCTCGTGGTAGATCTACTCTTGTACTACCCATATCATCAATATTAATCAAGCAGGACGTAGGGTTTTACCTCCATCGAGAGGGCCCGAACCTGGGTAAAACTTCGTGTCCCTTGCCTCCTGTTACCATCCAGCCTAGACGCACAGTTCGGGACCCCCTACCCGAGATCCGCCGGTTTTGACACCGACATTGGTGCTTTCATTGAGAGTTCCTCTGTGTCGTCGCCGTCAGGCTCGATGGCTCCTACGATCATCGATAGCGATGCAGTCCAGGGTGAGACCTTCCTCCCCGGACAGATCTTCGTCTTCGACGGCTTCGCACTACGGGCCAATTCACTTGGCCACCTGGAGCAGATCGAAAGCTACGCCCCTGGCCGTCAGGTCAGATTTGGAAGTTTAAACTACACGGCTGACATCCGCGGGGACTTGATCCTCGACGGATTCGAGCCACTGCCGAGCGCGCTGCACTGTCCCGACGGGCATGATCTAGCTCTGCCGCCGAACAGTGCCCTGGAGGCCGCACCCGCATCGGCTCCGATCCTTAATTCAGAGCCAACTGCGCCGATCAAGGATGGGCGGTTGGACGCCGCCTCGGGGGCTGTGATCCCAACGGCGATTGAGCCGAACACCAGCCCCGTACTCTGCGAGACTCGTGACTCCAAGGAGCCGGACTCCTCTCCGGACTCCGAACACTCCGTGCCCCTGCTAATCGAATCCGATTGGGCGCCGATCATGGAGTTCACTGCCGCGGACATCTTTCAGCACTCGCCTTTTGGCAATATTCTGAAGACACTAAAGTCTCTCTCTTTATCAGGAGAGCCCTGGCCGCACTACAGCCAGCAAGGTTGGGATTCGGACGATGAAGAAATTCAAAGCCCACCCACCACCCACTTTGTAGCCACTGTCGACGACTTAACCGACATGCTCGACTTCGACTCCGAAGACATCTACGGTATGGACGCCGATGAAGGAGATGATGAAGAACCAGCGCCTACTAGGCCCTGGAAAGCCACCTCGTCATATGACATATACATGGTGGACACCCGAAAAGAGGGAGATGGCGATGGAACAACGGAGGATGACCCCTCCAAGAAATAGCCTAAGCGCCGACGTCAGCGGCGCCGCTCAAAATCCCGCCAAAACAAACATGGTTATTCCAGCACGGGAGATAATAATACTCCGGAAAGCGCCGAAGAAAACCCCCTCCAGCAAGATCTAGCACAGGAGGATGGAGAAACCAGCCCTCATGAGAGAGCGGCAGACAGAGAGGTCGAGGACGATAATTATATGCCTCCCTCCGAAGACGAGGCAAGCCTCGACGACGACGAATTCGTCATGCCAGAGGATCTCGTCGAGCAAGAGCGTTTTCAACGCAGGCTTATGGCCACGGCAAGAAGCCTCAAGAAAAAACAGCAACAACTTAGAGCTGATCAAGATTTGCTAGTCGACAGATGGACTGAAGTCCTTGCAACCGAAGAGCATAAACTCGAACGCCCCTCCAAGAGCTACCCAAAGCGCAGGTTGCTACCCCAATTAGAGGAGGAAGCACTTGACGCGGCCGACCGGCCACCTCGTGGCCGCGACAGAGAGGCCCCTCGGCCCTCCACTCAAGCCGCACCCCGTACCAAGGCACGGGAATATGCGCCGGACTTACGAGACATGTTGGAGGACAAGGCTAGACAAACAAGATCGATCTACGGATCGCATGGGCGCCCCACGGCTCGAGACGGCATCCGTCACGCTGGCCACAAATTCGGCAGGGCCGAACACAGTAGACAAGGCTCAGTGGAGCTACGTCATGATATAGCCTAGTACAGAGGCGCCGCACACCCACTCTGCTTTACAGACGAAATAATGGATCATCAAATCCCCGAGGGTTTCAAACCCGTAAACATCAAATCATATGATGGCACAACAGATCCTGCGGTATGGATCGAGGATTATCTCCTTCATATCCACATGGCCCGCGGCGATGATTTCCACGCCATCAAATACCTCCCACTCAAGCTTAAAGGACCAGCTCAGCATTGGCTTAACAGCTTGCCAATAGGATCAATCAGTTGTTGGGAGGACCTGGAAGCCGCATTCCTCGAAAATTTCCAGGGCACTTATGTGCGACCCCCAGACGCCGATGACCTAAGTCACGTAATTCAGCAGCCAGATGAATCGGCTAGGCAATTCTGGACACGGTTCCTAACAAAGAAAAATCAAATAGTTGACTGTCCGGACGCTGAGGCCCTAGCAGCCTTCAAGCACAATATCCCTGACGAGTGGCTGGCCCGACACCTTGGACAGGAAAAGCCGAAATCTATGGCAGCACTCACGACACTCATGACCCGCTTTTGCGCGGGAGAAGACAGCTGGCTTGCTCGTAGCAACAATATAACCAAGAACCCTGGTAATTCGGACACCAGGGACAGTAGTGGTGGGTCGCGTCGCAACAAACAGAAGCGCCGCATTAACGGCGACAATGCAGATGATACGACAGTTAATGCCGGATTCAGAGGCTCTAAATCCGGTCAGCAGAAAAAGCCATTCAAAAGGAATCCTAGGGGCCCGTCCAGTTTGGACCGAATACTCGACCTCTTATGCCAGATACATGGCACCCCTGAAAAGCCGGCCAATCACACCAACATGGATTGTTGGGTGTTCAAGCAGGCAGGCAAGTTAAACGCCGAAAACGAAGACAAGGGGCTACATAGCGATGACGACGAGGAGCCCCGGCCGCCGAACAACAAGGGACAGAAGGGTTTTCCCCCACAAGTGCGGTGATATACGCAACCCACATCCCCAAGAGCGAGCGGAAGCGCGCGTTAAGGGACGTATACGCGATAGAGCCAGTCGCCCCAAAGTTCAACCCATGGTCCTCCTGCCCGATCACCTTTGATCGAAGGGACCACCTCACTAGCACCCGTCATGGCGGCTTCGCCGCATTGGTTCTAGACCCAATTATTGACGGATTTCATCTCACTAGAGTCCTTATGGACGGTGGCAGCAGCCTGAACCTGCTTTACCAGGATACAGTGCAGAAAATGGGCATAGATCCCTCGAGGATTAAGCCCACCAAAACGACCTTTAAAGGCGTAATACCAGGTGTAGAGGCCAACTGTACAGGCTCAGTCACACTTGAGGTGGTCTTCGGATCTCCGGATAATTTCCGAAGCGAGGAGTTAATCTTCGACATAGTCCCGTTTCGCAGTGGTTATCACGCACTGCTCGGGCGAACCACATTCGCTAAGTTCAATGCGGTACCGCATTACGCATACCTTAAGCTCAAGATGCCAGGCCCTCGAGGAGTAATTACGGTCAATGGAAACACCGAACGCTCCCTCCGAACGGAGGAGCATACGTCGGCCCTTGCAGCGGAAGTACAAAGCAGCCCTCCAGGCATTTCTCCAGTCCGGCCACTAAACGACCGGACACCGTCAAGCGCGCCCGGAGTAACCTACAACAAGACCACCTGGCACGATCCGAGTAGGCGTAGCAATGCGGCCCCAACCCCAACCCTCGCAAAAAGGCGACGTCAGTACTTCACGTACATAACTACGCTCTCGAGATACCATGGGCACAGGGGGAGGGGCACCATCACGGCACGCCCAAAACACGGCTTCAACTGTACCAGGGGCTGCCGATTTTTTTAATTTTCTCTTACTTTCTGGACTCCACTCTTCGGAAGGCCTGTTCGGAAGTTCAATTGCCGCACAAATGATGCAAGAACCAGGGAAGCAGACAAGCCACGCCACATTATGGAACTCCTAGGTGGTCTCTATCACGAGCAGTATACCTGTTTCGCATATTATTCCGCAACTTGCCCCTGGAGAGGACATGTTATATAGTCCAACCTTTTGCTTATCGCATTATTTGTATCATTCTGCTTTGATCGCAGCTCTTTTTAATAAACAATGCATAGCTTTTGTCTATTTTTGCATTACTCTTTTTTTATACTTATATATGTTCCTTAATGACATGCTGCACCCGTACACTTTGGTACGGCCAAAATACGCCAGGGGCTTCAATACCCCTCAACATGGTGTGAGAAGTCCGAACACTTTAACAAGTGCGGCACCCCGAACTTATAGCATTATATGCATCGGCTCCGAATCATGTCTTGGGTCAATGGTTGGGTTTGCCCGGCTCCTATGTTTTGGTGCCTTACGTTCCGCTATATCGGCTAAGGTAGCACTAGGAGAACCACTGCGATTGTGCCCCGGTTGAGCTGGGTCGAGCACCTCAGTGGAGAAAGCTAAAACTGACCGTCATGATGAGGCGAGAGCTGGTCGCTGTTCGAGAGGTCTTTTCGAGTCCTTAAAGACTTATGCCGCTTAGGGCGAGGAGCCGGCTCTGTCCGGCCAAGGCGTTGATAGCGCCCCGAACTCGGTCTTCCGAATACCAGGGGCTTCGCCAAAATTTAAAATTATAGAATTCTATGGCTAAGTGAGAGTGTTCACACATTATAGTCCGATTGCCTTGTTCGTTGGGCTGAGCGCCTCCCTCGAAGGACCCAAACATGGGAAAAAGAGCCCTCAGGTTTATCCCCGAACACCCCAGCAATAGTGGCACGGGGGCAGAAGCTGACGACTCGCCATCTCTCAGAATTGATAAACAGCCGCACAGAAGGTAATATTTTAAATTCAAACAGCATTGCTTAAGCGCATATGAACAAGTTTTCAGCGTACAGGACAAAACGAGCGAGTTTTATTCAAAAATTACATCCATAGAACATTCATCCGCCACAAGGCGGGCACCCTTCAGAACATCCTTATAATAACTTTCAGGCTTGCGATGCTCTTTCCCCGGTGGTGGCCCGTCCTTCACAAGCTTCTCAGCATCCAGCTTGCCCCAGTGCACCTTCGCACGGGCAAGGGCCCTACGGGCACCTTCAATGCAGACGGAGCGCTTGATGACTTAGAGCCTTGGACAGGCCTCCACCAGCCGCCGCATCAGCCCGAAATAGCTCCCAGGTTGAGCCTCTCCAGGCCACAGCTGAACTATGAGGCCCTTCATGGCCTGTTCGGCCGCCTTGTGGAGCTCGACCAGTTGCTTCAACTGGTCGCTCAGGGGCACGGGGTGTCCGGCCTCAGCGTACCGAGACCAGAACACCTTCTCCATCGAGCTGCCCTCCTCGGCTCGATAGAATGCGACGGCATCAGATATACTCCGGGGAAGATCTGCGAACGCGCCTGGAGAACTCCGGATTCGGGTAAGTAACAAGTAACTCACGCTTATGTGTTTACTTTGCATAAAGAATGCCTTACCCGCCGCTATCTTCTTCACCTCATCCAACTCCTGGAGGGTCTTCCGGGATTCGGCCTTGGCAAACTTGGCACTTTCAGTAGCCGCCGCGAGCTCGGACGCTCGCGTCCTTGAGTCACGCTCCAAACTCTCATGTTTTTCCATGAGATCCTGGAGCTCTTGCCGCACCTTGCCAACCTCGGCCTCATACTTTTCTCGCTCAGTGCGTTCCGCGGCCGACCTCTTCTCAGCCTCGAGCAGCGCTTGCTTCAGGGTCGCCACCTCAGACGTGGTCCCTACAATAGCCACGATACTCCTGTCATTTTTCCTAATTGCACCTTTTTATACACATTTATACAAGGTATTTCTTACCTTCACTGTCCTCGAGCTGCTTCTTGGCACGTCCGAGCTCTTGCTCGGACCGCTCGAGGTCCTACTTTAGCACGTCCACTTTCGCAGTCAGTGCGGCGGACGCCAGCAGGGAAGCCTGCACACACATATTGACCTCTTTTTGTTAGACTCCTGCGAATTTTATTTGATCCTCTATTCAGCTTTTCTTCCCGAACGCCAAATAGAGCATCAGGGGCTACTGCCCTATGCGGTAATGTTATTTACACATTCTTTACTTACCTCAAAGCCTGTTAAAAGGCTCTTGGCGGACTGAACCTTCTGGACCACCGCACTCATAATAGTGCGGTGCCCCTCGTCGATGGAGGCGCCTTGGAGCGCCTCCAACAGATTGTCCGGCGCCTCCGGTTGGACGGAGGTCACCGGCACGGCGGGCTTGCTCCTCTTGGAAGGATGTCCCCCACCAGACTCTGGAACCTTTGAAGGTTCCGGAGCGGTGTCCGACCTAGGGCCGGACTTGGAGCCCTGGGGGGTTTCGTCCCCTTTACTCCTGGAGTCCGGGAGGTCGCCTTGCGGCACCTCCAGGACCACCTCCTGCCGGATTGGAACCTGTTGGGACAACACTTCAGTGTCGTCCATAGGGCGGGGGGAGGAAGCCGTCGGCAGCGAGTTCACATCCGACGAGTCCAGTGAGCCGCTCGACGACGCGTCGAGCCGGTCTTTGGGTGGGCTGCATAAACATATTCGACATAAGGGAAAGCTGTGCGATAATCGAATACTATGAAATCACTCCGGTATCCGGATACTTACGATTTCGCCAGGGGCTTGGCCCTGGGCGGCCACTCCTCTTCGCCGTCGTCGGCGTTGGTGGAGTAGTCCGGAGGATGGGTTCTCCCCTTCTTGGACCCTTCGGCCTCCCCAGTTGGGGCGGCCTTCCTTTTCTTCCCTTCCCTCGCTGGAGCGGGGGGTCTCTTCTTCGTCCTCCTCATCTTTGTGGGAGGAGTGCGTCTTGGATTCGTCGGATGGTGAATCCGACACCTCCAGGCGCCGGGCACTCTTTCGAGTCCCCGCGACCCTTTTTGCGGCCTTCTTCTCCGGCACCACGTAGGGTGCCGGAACCAGCAGCTTTGCCAAGTGGGCATCGACTGGGTCTTCGAGCAAAGGTGCCGGACAGTCGATCCGTCCGGACTTCTCCTGCCAATCCTGTCAAAGGTAAGGGAGCTTAGATCCCGTATAGAATTAATCTATGAAAAGCTAGTGCACTGTAAAAAATACAAAAAGCTTACCGCGCTAGCGTGACGCTGCGCGCTGAATCCGCGATCCTCGGTAGCGGATGCGGGAGCCTCGGCGCCTTTGAAAAGCACCTTCCAGGCATCTTCGTACGTCGTGTCAAAGAGCCTGCTCAGAGTTTGGTGCCGCGCTGGATCGAACTCCCACAGGTTGAGAGCCCGTTGTTGACACGGGAGGATCAAGCGGATAAGTATAACCTGGACTACGTTGACAAGCCTGAGCTGCTTGTTCACCAAGGATTGGATGCATGTTTGTAGTCCAGTCACCTCCTTTTGGCTGCCCCACGACAGGTCCATCTCTTTCCAGGACGTGAGCCGCGTTTGGGGTCCGGACCAGAACTCGGGGGCTGCGACCCACTTAGGGTCGCACGGCTCGGTGATGTAAAACCACTCCGATTGCCACTCCTTCAGGGTCTCCACGAAGGAGCCCTTGAGCCATAGGACGTTGGCCATCTTGCCCACCATGGCGCCTCCGCACTCCGCCTGGTTGCCGCGCACCACCTTCGGCTTGACGTTGAAGGTCTTGAGCCATAGGCCGAAATGGGGGCGGATGCGGAGGAAGGCCTCGCACATGACGATAAATGCCGAGATGTTGAGGACAAAATTCGGGGCCAGATCATGGAAATCCAGGCCATAGTAGAACATGAGCCCCCGGACAAATGGATGCAGAGGGAAGCCCAGTCCGTGGAGGAAATGGGGGAGGAATACCACCCTCTCATGGGGCCTGGGAGTGGGGATGAGCTGCCCCGTTTCGGGAAGCCGGTGCGCGATGTCGCTAGCCAGATATCCGTCCTTCCTCAGCTTTTTGATGTGTCCCTCCGTGACGGAGGAGACCATCCACTTGCCTCCCGCTCCGGACATGACTGGAGAAGGTTGAGGTGGTAGTGCGGACTTGGGGGCTGGAGCTCGAGTGCGCAAGAATGGATAGGCGAAGGAGGAAGAAGGCGTAGGTGAAAAGGTGGATCCTTATCCCCTTATATGGGTGGACGCAACTACACATCCCCACCAGCCTGGTAAAACTCGCTTATCTCCCAAGCACCGTAATTAAAGGCGCGGTTGGGTTACCCACGCCCGTATTGATGGGAATCCTGGAATAAGGGGACACGATCTCTGCTTTAACATGACGTGCCAAGGAAACCGCCTCGCATAACGCGCTGAGATGGAACAGTGAAACGGTTCGAATAAAAGCTTGGCCGTGGTGTGATGTCACACTACGGAATACGTCAGCAGATTAGATTTGTGTAAATACTATTCTCTCTATGGCAATATGTGGAAACTTATTTTTCAAAGCCAGACACTATCTTTGTGTTCAAAATCTTCTATGAAGTACTTGGAGGAGGAACCCGCCTTGCAATGCCGAAGACAATTTGCGCGCCAGACTTGTCATCATTGAATCCTAGTTCAGGGGCTACTGAGGGAGTCCTGGATTAGGGGGTGTCCGGATGGCCGGACTATACCTTCAGCCGGACTCCAGGACTATGAAGATACAAGATTGAAGACTCTGTCCCGTGTTCGGAAGGGACTTTCCTTGGCGTGGAAGGCAAGCTTGGCGATACGGATATTTAGATCTCCTACCATTGTAACCGACTCTATGTAACCCTAACCCTATCCGGTGTCTATATAAACCGGAGGGTTCTAGTCCGTAGGACAACATACACATCAACAATCATACCATAGGCTAGCTTCTAGGGTTTAGCCTCTCTGATCTCGTGGTAGATCTACTCTTGTACTACCCATATCATCAATATTAATCAAGCAGGACATAGGGTTTTACCTCCATCGGGAGGGCCCGAACCTGGGTAAAACTTCGTGTCCCTTGCCTCCTGTTACCATCTAGCCTAGACGCACAGTTCGGGACCCCCTACCCGAGATCCGCCGGTTTTGACACCGACAGCCGTCAACAGGCTGAAAGTGACACCGGGCCATAAATTGGCCCAACACTTAAATGGGCCGCTAAAAGGCCGAAACTCAGGTTCGACTACAAATGGCCCATCAGATTTATGGGCCGTCAACAGGCTGAAAGACACACCGGGCCGGAAATTAGCCCAACATTTAAATGGGTCGCTAAAAGGCCGAAAGATGTACATCCTGAAAATTGGCCCATCCATTAAATGGGCCGTTAACAGGCCAAAATCTCATCGGGCCGATATTGAGCCCAAATATATAGCGGGCTGTTAACGGGCTCGAACTGACGATGGGCTGCAATGGTGTCAAATCTTTAACGGGCCGTTGACGGGCCGAATTGGCACATCTCGTATGGGCCGTGGGCTTAAATGGACCTCACACAAGTAGGCCTTATATGGGCCGGCCTGCTAATTTTTACTGGGCCGGCCTTTTTCACGAGAATGGGCCACTGTTGGGCCGTGCCACATGTCGACCTATCATAGGCGCCTCCTGTCCAATGAGTGGATGACATCTGTCCCAACGGTGAGGCAACACGTGTTTCCTGCGGCCAATGATTATTTTACACGTGGAAAATCCCCATTGGTCCGGGCTGTTAACGGGTTATCGGATCCAAAACCGGACCCGATAGCTTAACGGCGTTCCGTTACGGTGGATGCCACGTGTCGGTCACCCTTGAAGAAAGCACTTCTGTGACGCGCGATTTATTGTCATGGAAGTGGACACTTCCGTGATGATAATGTTGGTAATGTCATGGAACACTTCTACGTCAGCACAGATATGGCTATCTTGATTCTGTCATAAAATCGTCATGGATGTACATGCATGACAAAAACGCGACCTACTGTGACAAACATGTATCATCAAACAAGTGTATTTTTTTGTAGTGTGGTCAATAGCAGGCAACACAATTAGTGTATCATCAGCATACTACACTATGGGGAAATCCTGACTATGAGAAGGGATTGGAAGAGTCAATATTCCTTTACTGCACATATCATTCACTACAGACTGAAGTAGGTCAGCAGCAAGCACAAAATGTAAAGGTGACATTGGGTCTCCTTGTCTAACTCCCCTCTTACATTTAAAGTGGTGACCAGGTACACCATTAAGAAGCACCGAAGATGAACCAGATGACAGAATGGACTGCATCCAAGATATCCATTTGTTATTACAACTCTTGTATCTTAGAATTCTAAGAATGGCATCATGCTCAATAGTGTCAAAGGCCTCAGTAACATCCAATTTTAGCAAGACAATTGGTCTTTTTGAAGCTTTACATTGGTGAATGTACTCAAAACACCAAGCCAGACAATCCTGAATAGACCTAGATTTAATAAACCCATATTGGTTTTTATGAATACAGGAAAGAATCACTTTCTACAGTCTGTTTGCTAGAAGTTTAGTGAGAAATTTCAGACAGGTATTTGTCAAAGAGATTGGCATGTAGTCATTCAAACCCTCAGGAGATAGCTTTTTTGGGATCAAGGTTATGAGAGAGATGTTGATACACTCCAAATCAAGGTGTCCTTCAGAAAAATCTTTGACCAATTGATCAAAATAATCCTTAATGATGTGCCAGCACTTCTTAAGAAGGAGGCCCGTGAAACCATCCATGCCAGTTGTTGGTGCTCATACTTTTTCATTGTACCATCCATGCTAGTTTATTTTCTTTTGTAAGCCTTCTTCTTGTGTGTTTGAAAAACCTTAAGAAAAACCAAAAAAAATTAGTTGTAGCTTTTAGCTAGTTTACTTTCCATGCCTATAGTAGTAGTAATTAAAATAAAACCCAAGAAGATTTCTCGTTCTTCTTTTGCTTGTTGGGAGCTTTCCCGTGTAAATAGTTTTATTTCTTTTCTTATTCTTTGGGGGTCGAGAAGAGAAGACCATGATGAAAATGTTGAGTGGCTCTCATATGCATTATTGTTGATTCAACCAAGAGCACATATTACCTTGTCTTCTCCCTTGTTTTAAATGCTTGCAGATTCCAGCTTAGTCCAATGCACATGCATTATTATTATTATCCACACTGTTCGGTCGTGCGAGTGAAAGGCAATATTGGCGATATATGATGGACTGATTAAGATGAGAGAAGCTGGTATGAACTTGACCTATCTTGTTTTTGTAAATATGATTAGTTCCTCATTCCTGATTCAGCCTATTATGAATGAAACATGTTTGCAATGACAATTAGAGATTATAGTTGCCCATGCCATGCTTAATTAGCTAAGAGTGTATAATGGTTTACCTTGCGTGCCAACATGCTATTAAAATGGTTGTGATGTGGTATGATAGGGTGGTATCCTCCTTTGAACGGTTCGAGTGACTTGATTTGGCACATGTTCACGCATGTAGTTGAAACAAAATCAACATAGCCTCCACGATATTTATGTTTATTGTGATTTATATCCTACTCATGCTTGCACTTATTGTTGATTAATCTTAATGCATGTTCATGACTGTTGTCACTCTCTAGTTGGTCGCTTCCCAGTCTCTTTCTAGCCTTCACTTGTACTAAGTGGGAATACTGCTTGTGCATCCACTTCCATAAACCCCAAAGTTATTCCACATGAGTCCACCATACCTTCCTATAAGTGGTATCTACCTGCCGTTCCAAGTAAATTTGTATGTGCCAAACTCTAAACCTTCAAATGAAATTCTGTTTTGTATGCTCGAATAGCTCATGTATCAACTAGGGCTGTCTATATCTTCCATGATAGGTGGGTTATTCTCACGATGAGTGGACTCTGCTCATCACTCACAAGAAAATGGCTGGTAACCGGGATGCCCAGTCCCATGCTCAAATCAAAATACTTGAAAACAAAAATCCCCCAAGATTGTTGTTAGTTGGAGGCACCCGTTGTTTCGAACAAGCCATGGATTGATGTTTGCTGGTGGTGGGGCAGTATAAACTTTACCATTCTGTTTGGGAACCGCCTATAATGTGTGTAGCATGGAAGATATTGAGATCTCTTGGTTGTTATGTTGACAATGAAAGCATACCACTCAAAATATTATTTATCTCTATTTCAAAACTCGTGCTCTGGCACCTCTGCAAATCCCTACTTCCCTATGCAAAATGCCTATCTATTTACCTTTATGTTGAGTCATCATCCTCTTATTAAAAAGCGCCAGTTGGAGAGCACCGCTATCATTCACATGCATTGCTATTAATTTACATTGAGTATGACTGTGAATGGATCTCTTGTACCATGAATTACAATGTCTAGTCAGTCCTTGATCTTCAGGGGTGCTCTGCATTTATGTTTTGCGGTCTCAGAAAGGGCTAGCGAGATACCATCTTGTTATATCATGTTATGATTGTTTTATTATTGCTCGCTAGTTGATTATGCCATTGATATGAGTAAACATGAGACCTAAATGTTATTGTGAATATGGTTAGTTCATAATCTTTACTGAAAACTTGAATGCTGGCTTTACATATTTGCAACAACAAGATCAAATAAAGTTTGTAAAAGTTTTTCTTTGTCACTTTCAGTTTGTCAACTGAATTGCTTGAGGACAAGCAAAGGTTTAAGCTTGAGGGAGTTGATACGTATCCAACGTATCTACTTTTCCAAACACTTTTGACCTTGTTTTGGACTCTAACTTGCATGATTTGAATGGAACTAACCCGGACCGACGCCGTTTTCAGCAGAATTGACATGGTGTTATTTTTGTGCAGAAATAAAAGTTCTCGGAATGACCTGAAAATTCACGGAGACACGTTTTGGAACTAATAAAAATACTGGTGAAAGAATCAACATCAGGGGACCCACACCCTGTCCATGAGGGTGCAGGGCGCGCCCCCTGCCTCGTGGGCCCCTTGAGACTCCAGCGACGTCAACTCCAACTCTATATATTCACTTTCAGGGAGAAAAAAATCAGAGCGAAGGATTCATCGCGTTTTACAATATGGAGCCGCCGCCAAGCCCTAATCTTCATCGGGAGGGCTGATCTGGAGTCCGTTTGGGGCTCCGGAGAGGGGAATCCGTCGCCATCGTCATCATCAACCTTCCTCCATCACCAATTTCATGATGCTCACCGCCGTGCGTGAGTAATTCCATCGTAGGCTTGCTGGACAGTGATGGGTTGGATGAGATTTACCATGTAATCGAGTTAGTTTTGTTAGGGTTTGATCCCTAGTATCCATTATGTTCTAAGATTGATGTTGCTATGACTTTGCTATGCTTAATGCTTGTCACTAGGGCCCGAGTGCCATGATTTCAGATCTGAACCTATTATGTTTTCATGAATATATGTGAGTTCTTGATCCTATCTTGCAAGTCAATAGTCACCTAGTATGTGTTATGATCCGGTAACCCCGAAGTGACAATAATCAGGACCACTCCCGGTGATGATCGTAGTTTGAGGAGTTCATATATTCACTTAGTGTTAATGCTTTGGTTCGGTAATCTATTAAAAGGAGGCCTTAATATCTCTTAGTTTCCAATAGGACCCCGCTGCCACGGGAGGGTAGGACAAAAGATGTCATGCAAGTTCTTTTCCTTAAGCACGTATGACTATATTCGGAATACATGCCTACATTACATTGATGAACTGGAGCTATTTCTGTGTCACACTATGTTATAACTGTTGCATGAGGAATCGCATCCGACATAATTATCCATCATTGATCCATTGCCTATGAGATTTTCACATATTGATCTTTGCTTAGTTACTTTTTCGTTGCCACTGTTATGATTGCTACAAAAACTACTACTGTTACTTTTGCCACCGTTATCGTTACTTCCATACTACTTTGCTACTAAATACTTTGCTGCAGATATTATGTCTTTCAAGTGTGGTTGAATTGACAACTCAACTGCTAATACTTGAGAATATTCTTTGGCTCCCCTTGTGTCGAATCAATAAATTTGGGTTGAATACTCTACCCTCAAAAACTGTTGCGATCCCCTATACTTGTGGGTTATCAATGTGTTGCCCCAATTCCCAAGTGAGGAGAGCCACAACCCCCACCACTTGAGTGAGACGAGTGACTCCACCATATGTGACTTTGAGTGGACCTATTTTGAGGGAGTGAGTGAGGCACCACATAGAGAGAGTGTGATAGTTGATAGGGCATGTGAGGCCACTATGATTTCTAACAACTTAATCTCTACCTCTATTGTGTCTCCTCATTTGGTGCTAGGTCCCATATATGATGACGCACCGATTCACGATGACTACATCCTACCTTTGGACAAGACGATGTCCATGGTGGAATATGATGCACCCCACATGGTTCCATCAAGTTGATGATGATGACCACCATTTGGTCTTTACCACCTCACCTACACCACTTGAGTGGAATGAACAAGGTAATATAGGTGAAGGTGATGCTCTAGTCCCACTAGTGGAAATTCTTGACATTGATTGCTTGCATGATGTTGATTAACCTATTACCATGCTTCATGCTAGTGCGACTTCCCCATGCGATGATTTACCTATTTATGATGAGTTTGATGATTGCCATGTGGAGTCTATTAGTTGTGATGCCATGTTACATAGGATTTCTTGTGACAATTCTCTAGGTCACATCATGTTTGATAATCCGCTTGACTTGTCATATGCTATGCATGAGATCAACAATATGTCATATTTGCAATCTCTTCGTAGTGACTATGCATATGCCATTAAAATTAACCCAGTTTGCATATATGGCATAGATGACAAGCCCATGGTTATTGGCATTTGTTTTTCTTGTGATGATATTGATATGCTCCCTTTGCATCATTTATCTCATATGCCATGCCATGACCACCTAGCTTTAGATATGCATTGTTTTGAATGTTGTCCATTTTCTCCATATGATGTTTCCAATATTGCTCATGAGGAGACCCCCATAGTTTCCTCATACATGTTAGGATATTTTGGTTCATCCTATCCATTGCATAATCCCAATAATTGTGTCCACAATATGCTCTCCATGAATCATAATGATATTTATGTGCCATATAATTGCATTCTCAATTTGTGTCCCCATCGTGTTATACACAATAACTATTCTTTCATGATGGATGACATTTTCTTATACCATGCATCAAATTTCTTTGAGCGATTCTTATCATGTGCTAACTCTTACATGCACATACACATCAAGATGGATGATGTGTACATTTACCACGCACACAATTTCTTTGGTTTGTGTATCTTTTGTGTAGGTACCCATAAATACTTGTCAACCTCACAATCCCATGAGTTGACAAAATGAGCTCTAGAGAGAAATGATGACTTGGGATCCCATGGATTGTCTTTCCCACCGCTATCTTCATGCAAAGACTTCGTGCATTTCTTCTACACGGACCTCACTTTGCTATGGGTTACTGTCCATTACATATTATACCATCTTGCCATGTTCACTTTGCATGATATGCTCATTCCCATGCCTTTTGCCATGCATTTGTGACCCATGCTTTGCATTGCACATGATGATTGACTCTAATACTTGTATGTGTATTTCCAAGCTTGGTGGAGATATCACTTGTTATTGCCATGTTTGCTTTGCAACCCATGCCTATGATTATACTATGATCTTGCTTTGTGTTCGTGCTTGCGATATGTCATGTGAATTGCCTATATATATTATTTGCTCACATGACATGATTGCCATGATTTCCTCTAGTATGTTTCATCTTTGCACTACTAGCTTGCACGACTTGATTACTATGATTGCTTGCCTTGTTGCATCACCAATGATTCATACTTTCTCGCTTCATACGGTTGATGACAACCAGTTCCATGCTTTGCACATGATTCATATTGCTATTTTTCATATATCTCCATATGTTTCCTCTCTCACACTAGATGATTTGACATGTATTGAGTGCAATAATGCCCTTAGTCTTGATAATGAGTTTGCCCCCATAGCATTCTCACATATATTTGGAGACTTTGACATATTCCTTGTGAAGCATGCTTGTCTTACCTCTTTGCACCATATACCTAGTGCCATGAATATTGTCATTTGTTGCATCATATTATTCATGCACTTGTGCTTCTAATGGTTATGTGCAAGAGAAGAGAACCATCATGATGGATGATGTGTTTATCTACCATGCGCATACATTCTTTGCTTTCTTTTGTGCATGTGAAGGATACATTGACTTGGTGTCAACTTCCACTTCCCGCGAGTTGACCATTCGAGATCTTGAGAGCGAGCCTCATACATTCCACCACGACTCTCTTCTACACCGCCTTTGCTTGTGCTTCGGCATTGTGAAGGATGCACAAGAAAACGCCTTCAAGGTGACATCTTTCTTGAGCATGGATATTGCAGATAATACTACTTGTGTTGCTTGCACCATGATACTTATTGTTCATCTTGGATCACTTGATTGCACACATGTTAGAGATCTTGCTTTGACTTATCATTTTCGCATTTCCATGCCTCATGACATATATACCTTGTATGTTGCATCCCATTCTTGGATTACTTTCTCCTATTATATGCTTGGTTGCAACAATGTAATTTCTTCACATATGCCATGCCCCATTAATTACTACATGATTGCCTTGATTTCCTCACACATGATGAACAATTTCTCTTTCTATTGTGTTGAGTGCCACAGTATATTCACTACACCCTATGCACATTATGATCGGATTGTCTTGAACTTGACCCATGTGTTTAGACATATAATCTTTTTTCGTGTTGTGAATCATTCATATCCTACCATAGACCTTTCATTGAGCAACTTGTGAATGCTTGCTATGACCTCGAGGTAGATGCTTATTCTCTTGACACACATATTTGCATCACTACCTCACAATTGCATACTTGTCTCCATGATATCTTTGCTTGTGCTCGATTGATATGCTTGCATGCCATGTCACAATCCTTTGTCACACCCTATGATATGCTTGATGACGACACTTGTTTGGTGAATCACCTCTTGAATGCTTGGTTTTGCACTAACACTAACCACATTTGTTTTCCAAGTGTTTGTTGTCCTTACTCCTTTTGAAGGAATCACAAGACGGTGTGACATTGGAGAGTGCCCATTTCGAGCTTCAAGATGACAAGTACTTGGTGAATGTCCACTCCTACAAGGTTAAGCCATCTCTTTCCCATGGTGATTTGGTTTTCGATCCGAGGTCGGATCTTTCCTGGGGTGGGGGGGGGAGAGAGGATGCGGAGCATCCTATGGACATCACCATGCCAAGAGTCCGTTCGGCGAGTGGCATGTGCGACATCTACTTCCTATACACAAAGGTGAATCATCTCCTTTACACGTGCTCTCTTGACCCCTTCGAGGATGGTATACTACTTGACACTTCTCCCATTTTCATGCATAGGTATTGTCGGACCTTCACGGATGTTGAGGAGGAGTGCAAGCACCAAGGAACAACTACACCATCTGTGAGGGAAGCCTGGAAGCGACAATGGAAGAAGACGGAGCTGCTGACGCTACAGCGGCCGGACATCCGGCGCCTGTGCATCCTCCAAGGAGCCGCACCAACAGGGCCGAAGAATCAGTGGCCGAACATCCGGCCTCAGCAACCCCCCAGATATCCGGCATCATCCCCGGAAATCTAGCAGCGACATATCTAGAGAGCAACTGGAGTGCCACTTTAGCCCGGACATCCGACCGAGACCCCGGACATCCGGCTCGTCCCGAAGCCCTGGACATCCGGCCCCCAGCCCGGACGTTCGGCAGCTGCGCGTGCCTAACCGGGCCAAAGGCCCATGTATCCCCTCCTCACTTACCCCTTCGTGGCCCTAGACTATATATACTCCTCCACCTCCTTCTAGTTAGGGTTAGCAAAGTGATTGCTCATTTGTATGTGAACTTTGCTCCTACCTACCTCTACTCTTGAGAGAGAGACTAATCCATTGGAGGCCAAGACCTCCATCTAGGAGAAGATCTCGAGCGATTCAAGACCTCCTCACAGAGAAGATCCTTGTAGGATTCAAGCCCCCATCTCCTTTGGATTTGGGATGAACTTTACCTTGTATCTTTCCCTTTGTTGTTTATGTACCTTGTGGATCTTATGTCTTTGATTGTCTAGTGGATGTGTGATTGGACTTGTTCTTGAGTGTTTCCCCTTGTGATTTCTCGCCGTTCTTCCCCGTGTTCTTCGTGTTCTTCGAGAGAATCCACTCTAACCGTGAAAGATCGGCCTACACCGGGTTAGCCCCATATCAGTTACGCTAGTTGTTGGGATATTACTATCAGTCATGACCCGCCTAGGAGGGGCCGGGTCAGCCCCAATGGCGGGTTACGAAAGAAGCCCAGTAAACATTCAAGACGATAGGTTATTAAACCTTATAGAAGGCTCAAGGGCCTGGAGGCGGCTTAAGGCCCGATATTGTAGACCGCCGTATGCAAGGAAAGACTTGTAAAGAAAGGCATGTAAAGGAAGACACCGAGCCGGACACGATTATGAGCCGGCCGGGACTCTGTAGGCCACCAGGCGTCAACCCATGTATATAAGGGGACGACCCGGTGGCGGCTTAGGGTAAGAGACAACAAGTCGATAACCAAGCTGGCGAGTTGAACTCTTGGTGATCGAAACCCCAGCAATACCAATCCCAACTAGACGTAGGCTTTTACCTTCATCGTAAGGGGTCGAACTAGTATAAAACCCTCTCGTGTTGTTTGTCCCGATTAACCCCTTTAAGCTTCCTAGTGCGATGGCCCTACGACTAAGTCTTGCTCTAGGACATCTGCCGTGACAATTCCACGACAGTTGGCGCCCACCGTGGGGCCAGCGCACGGTGGATTTGAGTTCTTGAAGGGCAACTTCGAAGGGCTCAAGGGATACGCTGTGGGCCGGATGACCAAGAGTCGTCGCGGAAAGCTCTACATCGACGATGAAGGCTGGGGCCCCGAGGCCGGCTCAATTGAGTACGGATACCGGGTCCCCTTTGACGGAATTCACGTCTTCATAGGCCGGATCGGCGAGTCAGGTCCTGAGCCGGACGTCCACACCAACCTCATTGAAATGGCCCGGCGCGCGAGGACCGCCCGTGTTCAATCTGCCGTGAAGCATGCCTTCGTAGGTTGCGTCCACGGCGGTGAATACTCTGAAGGATCGGTGGAGGGCAGTGAGATGGCCGTCTGTTCTGACACTGCTTCATCAACGGGCGAGACGGACTCTTTGTACCAGCTGTAGAACGTCATGCTCGGGGGCTGTTCCGATGGCAGCAGTATTCCGGACCCTCTTGAGCCGCCGAATTGGGCCGGAGTCTTCATGGCAGGGACACAGCCCGGGTAGAACTCCACAGCAGCGGCGACAACAGCTACTAGGTCGGCTGCGGTCGGGTCAGGAGACCCCGCGCGCCCCCGGCTCATATCTTGATGGACCTCATGGATAAACTAACGACTCTGTTGACTGCCGTGGTAGAGCCGGCGGATAAAGCCCAGCATGACGCAGAGGTAGCACGCGTACGTGAAGAGATGGTGCAAGCTAAGGAAAATCTAGACGCAGAGGAAGTCAGGATGGCAGCAGAGCGGGTGGCTTTGGGCGTTCATGCTCAACAGCTTCAAGCGGAGACCTTCTGGCTCTCGGTGGATCTGAACGCGTCGAATGAGGTCATGGGGAGGAGGCATCAGAAAACCCACTCAGGTCTGCCTTTGACGCTCGATCCTAGGAATCTTTTTCACACACCCAGAGCCGGGGGAAGTAACCCGCTGGAGGCACCCCGGATTACAACACCCGGCGCACCGGTCCAGCCGCGCACCATGGATCCACCCCGTATAATTACCGCTCCGCCTCATTACATCCCAATGCCGCCAGGTCACTTCTCCAACCCTTTGGAAAACCTCATCGCAACATCGGCTCGTCTGGCGGCTCTTCCGATGGAAGGTGACTCACCGACGGCAATTTAAACACGAAGGGTAACAGAACTTCTTCAAACAGCTCTGGCGCAGCAGGATGCATACTCCTACAGTCGTGACAGGATCCATTCAACTCCTCGCCCAAGCCGGAGCCCGAGTTACAATAGGCATATGGAATCCGCTGATATGTCAAGCAATGTTCAACGCCACAACCGGCCATACAGGCATGAGCCGGTGCGGGCTGGAGCCCTTAACTTGGCGGATCATGAGAGGATTCATCAAGAGGCGGAACGATCAGTTCAAATGGCAGCAGATCCGGTGGCTCATCAAAATTTTCCGGCTTATCCAGCAACCTCGGTCGAGGCAGGAGTGGCCACAAGAACCGGAGGCGTTCCTTGCTTGGTGCCGGCCATACGTAATGAGCGTTTGCCAAAGGACTTTAAGGGGCCTCGTAAGGTGCCTAATTACACAGCTGACTTACAGCCCGGGGCTTGGATTGAGAGTTATGAGATGGCTATGGAGTTATTGGAGGTCAGCGATGCAGCAATGGCCAAGTATTTCACTATGATGATAGATGGAATAGCTCATACTTGGTTGAAGGGATTGCCACCCAATTCTATCGGCTCATGGGCAGAGTTGAAGGCCCGGTTCATCCAGAACTTTAAAGACACGTGTAAGCAGCCTATGTCGATTGTGGACCTGACCAATTGCAAGCAAGAGGATGGTGAATCCACAACCCATTGGGTGCGCCGGGTCAAGGAGATAATACATTCATCTGATAAGATGGATGCCGGCTCAGCAGTTGTCGGATTTCAGGTTCCGGCAGACCCTTGAGGTTCAAACACTGGGGTGCGCGTGGAGATTTCGCCTTCTACCTACCTGCACCCCTCCGCCTTGCTAAGATCTAAGCTATGGAAAGAACAACACAAGAGACACAGGGTTTATACTGGTTCGGGCCACCGTTGTGGTGTAATACCCTACTCCAGTGTGTGGTGTGGTGGATTGCCTCTTGAGCCGATGATGATGAGCAATACAAGGAAGAACAGCCTCGCGAGGGTCTGTTCTTGGCTGGGGGGATGAACTGCTAGGAGGAGTTCAGTCACCCTTCTCTCTCTCTCTCTCTCTCTTTTCGATTCTCTCTCTGATTTCGATCTTCTTCCGATTTCGATTTCCCATCCCTCTCCCCTAGGGGTGGCTAGTCCTATTTATAGGCAAAGGCCCTGGGCCTCTTCCCAAATATTGAGCAGGAAGGGCGCCAACAATTGGCCATTTTGAAGGGGAACATCTGGTACACTTATCCTGACTAAAGTTGGTCCTCGCCTGCCAAAGGCTCTGGTGGTGACGTTGGCTTGGGCTCCACAATGACTTCCTCCCTGCCGTTGGACTGGTCTTGGTCTCGTTGCACCGAAACGGGTGCCTTTGCTTGATGCTCTCGCCTGCGCTTGCTCCCTTTGCACCAAAGAGGAAAGGAGGACACTGCGCGGGCTGGCGCCCGCCTGGCACCCTTGGTCGTCATGGCTTGTGTCACTGGCACCTTGTGAGGTACCCCGCCTTGATCTCTCCGCCTCCTCGCGAGCCAGCCTGACGAGGCCGTGCCTGAGGAAGCTCCGTGTCGTCTGCCCCGCGAGGCTTGGCCCCTCGCGAGGGTCTTGGGTCTGTGTTGATGAAGATGGGCCATGCTGGGCCCCCCTTTGAGCCACGCCGCAGGCCGCAGGCAGGCAAGTCTGGGGACCCCCATTCCCAGAACGCCGACAGTAGCCCCCGGGCCCAAGGCGCGCCCGGACTTGGCCGTGCAGGGAGGCGAAAGGGCAAGGGCGAAGCACCGTGGGCTCTAACAGCCTGCGGCCTTGGGCACCGCATGGCGGTTGATTGGACGTGAGCGCCTCAGCAACCGCGCGAGTTGATAAAGGAGAGGCATCTGCCTAGGCTTTGCTTTTTGCTTTCTCCGGTTGCTACTCAGATCCCCTTTCTTGCGCCTCTCCTTCCTTCCTCCAAAATTTCCAGATCTACTCCGACCGCGTGACCTAGGAAGCCATGGCGCCTCGTCAGTCCCCGGCCGGAGCTTGGTACTCGTCTGCCCTGGACTCGCCGAACGTGTCGGAGGCGAGCCTCGCCCGGTTGCGCCGGATGGCGGCGGAGCAGGGCATCAACGGGGCGAAGGTGTTCAAGGCCGGCTCCGCCACCCCTGAGGGCCAAGGGAGCACCTTCTATCCGTTCTTTGTAAGCGCCATTGCTGCTGGCCTGGTGCCTCCCTTCTCCAAGTTCTTCTTCTCTGTCCTCCGCCATTATAAGCTACAGGCTCTGCATCTCCACCCCAACTCTGTCCTTCTCCTGGAAATCTTCGCCTATTACTGCGAGGCTCATGTAGGGGTGCAGCCCTCAGTGGCCTTGCTGCGCCACTACTTCTACCTCCAGACCTCTCGCGGTCCTGCTTCCGCGTGCGCGAGCTTCATCGCGTACGGTGGCGCCATTGCCATTTCGAACCCGGGGAAAAGGATTGAGGGCTTCAGGAGCAAGTGGGTCTTGGCAGATGCTGGGCGCATCCACCACCGGCTGATCTTGCCCACGGAGCAACCCACGAGCTCCAGCGATTGGGGTCGAGCGGAGCTCGCGGACCCCCGCGCGAAACTGGTGTTGGAGAAGATGGACGCGGATCTGAGGCTGGCCAACATGGCGGCGGCGAAGCTGACCGGCGCGTCGCTGCTGAGGGAATTCCTGGAGCACCAGCTGGCTCCGCTTCGGCAGTACTCACTTCCGATGTGGAGGCCCCATCCGAGCCCCGTGGCCTTGGCCGGCGAAGATCTGGCTGTGGTCCTCCAATCTCTGGTCGAGGGCGATGTGGCGAGGTTGGAGGGCACTCCTACGCCCTTGTTCCTCCGCGACGACTGGGAGCAGGTAGTGGAGTCCATGCCCGTCTTCAATGGGGACGGGCCCGTGCCCATGGAAACTCCCGGGGAATCGGTGGACATGTCCTCCGACGACTCCAGCGAAGAGGAGGAAGGAGGGGAGCGGGAAAAAGGGCCTGACACCGAGGCGACTGACGGAGAGTCGAGGGCTCCCCTCCCCCGGTGCAGGTGCCGCGCTCTCCGCCTCTTCCCGAGCGATGACGATGAGGATGATGACGAGCAGGGCGGCGGGTGCTTGCCCCCGATCCCGAAGAAGGACAGGACCGGGCTGATCTCCCGCGAGTCTGCCCCGGCCCCGAGGCGGACCGCAGACGCGCCTTCCGCTCCCGAGCTTCCCAAGGTTGACCCTTCCAGCCGGCTTTCAGGCTTCAAATTTGGCCGGAGGCTGCCTGAGCTCACTGGCGACGACCCGTAAGTGCTTGATTCTTGTCTTTATTTCTTGTTCTGCTGCTGAGGCTTGACTCCACATCTCTTGGACAGGCTGGCGCCCGCAGCAAAGAAGCCAAAGGGAGCTCCTGAGGTTCCATCCGTGGCAGCGCCTCTGCCCGCGAAGGAAGATGACCGCGACGCACGGGCTTCTCCTGCCCGGTCGTCCTCGCGAGGCCTGGCTGAGCCGGCTGGGGCGAGCTCAGCCGCCATGGCCCAAGTGACTCCCGAGGTGCCTTTGCCTGCTGCCGCCACTACAGCCATTGGGGCACAGCAGGCTCCGCCTCAGGATGCTGTGGTCGGGCTAGCGCCTTCTCCTCCTACTCCACCGACTGCGGTCTCTCCGACTCCTCCTGCCGTTCTGGATCGTGCTGCTGCTGAGCTAGACCGGCTGCGGCAGGATCTTCTTGGCGCCGACCCTCGCTTGGTGGTCGGGCGCTTGGAGCTGGCTTCAGGATGGGTTCGCTCCGACGCTTTGATTCGGGCGGCGCTGGTCCAGGCCTCGACAGCTTGCGATGAGGAGAGGCAGGCCGTCCTTGAGGCGAAGGCCGCTCGTGACGCAGTCCTGGGGGAGGTGGTCGACGTCCGCGGTCGCTGCAAGGCGCTGGAGGACGAGCTGCAAGGCCTGCGGGACCAGCTCGTGAAAGAGGCCCGCCTTCGCCAAGAGCAGGAAGAAGGCGTGAAGGCTCGCGAGGCGGCCGTCAAGGAGAGGGAGGTCAAGCTCGGGAGGCACCGTGACCGCCTAGGCACGCTGGAGCAGGAGTTGGGGGCAAGGAAGGTCGGGCTGGACGACAAGGCCCAGGTTCTTGCGAGGACCGCGTGGCCTTCACGGAGATGGAGGCGAAGGCTCGCTCCTCGGTGAGGACGCTTTACGACAGCGGCCTGGAGAGCCCGCTGGCTGGCGCCGAGGACGGCCCCGCCAAGCTGCTTCCCTTCCTGGTTCGCGCTCTTGAAGATGTCGCCCTTGGCCTTGGCCCCATGGCCGAGGCCGAGGCGCGTGTCCTGTCTTCTGCAGCACTGACGCGGGTCCTCACCCACATCTACCTTTGCGATCCCGGCGTCGACCTCGACAGCCTGCTGGAGCCAATAAGCGGCGAGCGTGCCGCTGTCGCTGCCCAGGCCGTGAAGGGTCGCACGGAGGCTCTGCTGGGGAAGTTCCGGGCCTTCAGCACCAAGCCGAAGCAAGGCGCTGCCGACCCCGCTGCTCCATGAGGCGAACCCACTCCGCGCTGCTCCACCACCGACAAGTGACTCCGTTGTGGCTCCTGTCCTGCCTTTAATTCCTGCACATGTATCATGCCTCGGGGAGGCGTTTAAACTTGCGTTTGGCATTGAGATAACAGTGTGGACTGTAATATTTGCTTTTGAATTCCTTGAAATTTACGCTTTTCCTTCCTACTTGCTTATGTTCTATGCCGGCAGAGCCCGGCCCCGCGCATACCTCAGCCACCATTAGCCCCGACCAGAAACCAGGACGGGACCAAGGAGTGAGGGGCTACATGACAAGTTAAGCTCCTGAGTCGCGATGCTCAGGAGTCCCCCTTGGCGCACGAACAGCAAGTAGGGAGGTGTGATGTGGGTGGATCTACCGTTCTACGTCTGCAGAGCCCGGCCGCGCGCATACCTCAACCGCCGTTAGCCTTTTGGAACTAAGGAGTGAGGGGATACGTGACCAGTTAGGCTCCTGAGTCGCGATGCTCAGGAGTCCCCCTTGACGCTCAAACGGCCTTCGTACCTTGGCTCCGCTCGGGGAGAGACGCGCGACGATCCAGGCCCGGGGGGGCCTGGCTGGGCGGCGTGCGTCTGGGCGTGACCCAGGCGCAGCCCCCGTGCCCAGGCCCCTCGCGCGGCACTCCCGAGGGGAGGCGTTACGATGAGGCTAGACACTGAGCTCTGGGCTCCCTGAGGTTGATGCGGCTCGGGGGCCACCCTCAATTGTTTATCACCAGCGCGGAGCATAGCGCTTCCGTATGTGTACGGGCATAGCCGCTCCTCGGCAGTGTCGTCAGCCATCGCGGAGCATGGTGCTTCCACTGGTACGTGGGAGGGGGCTCCCCTCCGGGAGGAGCCCCCGGGGTGTGTACAGCCCCGCCCTGACACGTGGCTGGCACGGTAGGGCCTGGCGAGGTGTATCTGGGCACCCGTGAGCCAGCGCGGGACTCACAGGGCCCTACCTCTAGGCGGGTTGCGCCTGGAACTGGGCCTTATCTTGTGATGTGTACCTGCGAATTTGGTTAGATGCCGGCACTCTACGTCCTCGGGTCCCGGCCCTCGAGCTGGTCTCAGCCGTCGCTGGTTTGCCAGGTCGCGATGCCGTGGACAAGGCCAGAGGGTGAGGGCTGGAGAGCCAGTAAGAGCGCTGAGTCGCGATGCTCAGGTACCCCCTTTAACGTGCAAGTGGTCGGCATGGAGAAGAAGAGGTGCCGTGGACCGGCATCAAATAATCAAGCATGGTGGGTCGAACGCATAGCCGGAAATAAACGCAAAAGGGATACATGCCGCTGGGTATGGCCCGAGCGACTTGGGGATGATGCAGCCCGAGGGGCGCCCCCAACAAAGTAAGCTAACAACATGAAATAAAAGGGATACATGCCGCAGGGACGGACCCACGCGGCCTGGGAATAATGCAGCCCTGGGGGGCGCTCCCAGCTGGAAATGAAACTTGAAAGATGTCACCTGATGATGTTGAGGACGAAGGAGTGTTGGTGTAGCAGACTCGGTGGGCTGCGGAAGCCGATCCTCATGAGCCCCCAGGCCCAGGGGCCTCGGGAGGCTCCGGAGGCGCTGGTGGCTCCTCACGGACCATCTCCATCTCCGCCAGGGCTGCGGAACGCCTGGCCTCTTGAGCCTCCATGATACCCCTCATGAGGCGCTGGTACGTGGCAGCCGCGTTCGGCAAGCCATAAGGCGTGCGAACATAGCTATGGGGTGGACCTTCGCAGCGCCCCACTCGCGAGGGCCAGAGGCGCTCTAGAGAGGCGACTCGATTGAGCCCTGGTATGTCGATGCAGACGCGCAGCCCACCATCCTCGCCTGGATGGGGAGCCACAGCTGGTAGGCGGCGGTCGCCTTTCATGACTCTTGACTCCTGTAGCTCCTGGATGGCGTTGCTGACGAACTCCTGAGGGTCTAGCTCTCCTTTCCTTACTCCTTCTTGAGGGAAACGTTCTTCGAAACATGCCTCCATGTGGTGCCCTAGCGCCTCCCTCGTGACCTTAGCCAGGTCGGTGGCCCTCCAGGGGAGAGCCCCCGAGCCCTGCCTGAGGAGGGCGCCGGGCGCGCTTTCCTATGCGATGGAAGGAGGTTCCCCCTGGGCAGGTGCGGGCCCTAAGGGGCCTGCCTCCTGAGGGGCCGGGCTGGATGATGTCTTCTTCTTCTTGGGGGTGGTCTCGGGAAGCCTCCTGCTTCCGCGATCCGGGTCTTCCAGTGACGCGGCCTGAAAGGCTCGTTTCAGGGAACACACCACGTCCTTCTCTTCACAGGGCACCGTGATGACTCCGCCACTTCCTGGCATCTTGAGGACGTTGTAGCCATGGTGAGTTATGGCCATGAACTTGGCCAGCGCTGGGTACCCAAGGATGGCGTTGTACGGCAGGAGAATGTGAGCGACGTCGAAGTCGATGAGCTCGGTGTGGTAGTTGTCGCGTGCCCTGAAGGTGACAGGGAGGCGGACCTGCCCAATCGGGACCGTGGAGCCGTCGGTGACTCCGGAGAAAGGCTTGGTTGGCTGAAGCTGGCTGTAGGGCACTTGGAGATTGTTGAATGTTTCCACGGACAGGACGTTGAGCCCTGCCCCGCCATCGATGAGGGTCCTGGTGACCACCACGTTGCTGATGATTGGGGAACAAAGCATCGGGAGGACTCCGGCTGTAGCCGCACACTTGAGCTGATCTGCTGAGCTGAACGTGATGGCGCACGCCGACCACCTGAGAGGGCGCATGGCTTCGAGCTTGGGGAGGACTGCATTCACTTCGCGGGCGAACTGCTTGAAGATGTGTTGAGAGGCTGGGGCTTGAGCCCCGCCTAGGATGTAGGCGATCGCGCACGGCTCCTGGAAGCCCCCAGCCCCCTCGTCCTGATGGCGGTCCTCATTTATCCTTGGCTGCGGCGGCAGCGGAGGGAGGCCTGCGTTGCCTTGCGGGCGATCCTCGCGAGTCTGATCCCTCCAGTCTCGCTCGCGAGGCGGGTCTTGCCAGCGACCCTCGCGAGGTCGATCCCGCCACCCTTGGCGCGGGCAGCGGTCTTCCCAGCGTCCTGCGTTCCTTCCTCCTCCTCGACCGTAGCCCCGGTCACCGTGGTCGGGATGACGGCCGATCCTTCCTTCTCGCACGGCTCGGAGCTCTTGACATTCGTTGGTGTTGTGGGTGTGGAGGTCGTGGTACACACAGTACCGACTGCCCTTGGAAGATTCGGGCTGATCTCTGCCCCGCTTGGTGTCTGGTTCTGCCGCGAGCACGGCAGCCCCCTTGCGCTTCACATCCTTAGCCTTGGGCTTCTTCTCTTCTGGGTCTGCGGCAGGCAGCTCGAGGAGGGAGAGACGCCCTTCCTCAGCCCTGGCGCACTTGGTTGCCAAGTTGAACAGCTCCAAGGAAGTGCACAGGTCTTCATGCATCGCCAGCTCCTCCTTCATCTTGACATCGCGCACGCTGTCGGAGAAGGCTGAGATGATGGCCTCCTCGGTCACCTTGGGAATCTTGAGGCGTGCGTTGTTGAAGCGCTGGATGTACTTCTGCAGGGTCTCTCCGGGTTGTTGCTTGATGCGGCGCATGTCGCTCACGGCGGGTGGCCGGTCGCGAGTACCTAGGAAGTTGGCGATGAAGCGGGTGCGCATCTCGTCCCAGGAGGAGATCGTGCCTGGAGCCAGGTTCGGGAGCCAGGTGCGGGCCCCGTCCTTGAGCTCCATGGGAAACCAGTTCGCCATGACCTTCTCGTCTCCGTTGGCAGCTTCGATGCCCAGCTCATAGAGCTGGAGGAACTCCGCAGGGTCGGCCGTGCCGTCGTAACGAGGAGGCAGGTCTGGCTTGAACTTGCCGGGCCATGCGACGCTGCGTAGCTCGGTGGTGAAGGCGCGGCAGCCTGCTGTGGCCACGAGAGGCCTTGGGTGGCGGAGAGCTTGGTCTTGCATGTCCCCACGCGCTGCAGCTGGGAGCAGCGCGGGGTCTTGACGTGCGGGAGCAGGAGCATGGTCGCGACGTTCTGGAGCAGGGAGCGCCCGAGCAGCTTCTTGCGGGCGAGGTACTTCTTGGCAGCTCTGCTCTTGTCGCGCTGGCACCTAACGGAGCGGGCTCTGCCCAGGGGCCCCGCGCCTTGGAGCCACGGCGCCTTCTTGAGGAGGAGGCGGCTAGGGCGCCCCCGGAGCTTCGTCGCCCGCGCGGGGCGGGGTGCGGTGCAGCGGAACGGACAGCGCAGGAGAGCCCCCTGCGGCGCGGACAAGCTCGGCAACGCGGTCGAGCCATTCTTCGTAGACGTCATCAACGGGACGGTAGCGCAGGAGCTCGTTTGCCGCGATGAGCGCAGCTCGAGCCTCCATGGGTGCGCGGAGCGCGCGGGACGAAGAACCAGCTGGGGTGAGCGAGGGTGTAGCGGTGCGGCCGTCTTGCCGCACGGACGGATGCTGAGACGACGCTTGCTGCTTGTCCCCCGCCGGGCCGGTGGTGGCGTTGATGGCAGGTGACGGGGAATGGCGAGGACGCCCACCGACAGGAGCCGTCTGGGCGACGCGGGAAGCGAGAGCGGCCCGGCGCTCGGCGCGGGCCCGACGAGCGTCAGACATGGACGCGATGGTCGGAGGAGAACGGGGTGGTGGAAGACGAATTCCGGCGCACCCCTACCCGGCGCGCCAAATGTCGGATTTCGGGTTCCGGCAGACCCTTGAGGTTCGAACACTGGGGTGCGCACGGAGATTTCGCCTTCTACCTACCTGCACCCCTCCGCCTCGCTAAGATCTAAGCTATGGAAAGAACAGCACAAGAGACACAGGGTTTATACTGGTTCGGGCCACCGTTGTGGTGTAATACCCTACTCCAGTGTGTGGTGTGGTGGATTGCCTCTTGGGCTGATGATGATGAGCAATACAAGGAAGAACAGCCTCGCGAGGGTCTGTTCTTGGCTGGGGGGATGAACTGCTAGGAGGAGTTCAGTCATCCTTCTCTCTCTCTCTCTTTTCAATTCTCTCTCTGATTTCGATCTTCTTCCGATTCCGATTTCCCATCCCTCTCCCCTGGGGGTGGCTAGTCCTATTTATACGCAAAGGCCCTGGGCCTCTTCCCAAATATTGAGCGGGAAGGGCGCCAACAATTGGCCATTTTAAAGGGGAACATCTGGTACACTTATCCTGACTAAAGTTGGTCCTCGCCTGCCAAAGGCTCTGGTGGTGACGCTGGCTTGGGCTCCACAATGACTTCCTCCCTGCCGTTGGACTGGTCTTGGTCTCGTTGCACCGAAACGGGTGCCTTTGCTTGATGCTCTCTCCCGCGCTTGCTCCCTTTGCACCAAAGAGGAAAGGAGGACACTGCGCGGGCTGGCGCCCGCCTGGCACCCTTGGTCGTCATGGCTTGCGTCACGGGCACCTCGTGAGGTACCCCTGCCTGACGAGGCCGTGCTTGAGGAAGCTTCGTGTCGTCCGCCCCGCGAGGCTTGGCCCCTCGCGAGGGTCTTGGGTCTGTGTTGATGAAGATGGGCCGTGCTGTGCCCCCTTTGAGCCACGCCGCAGGCCGCAGGCAGGCAAGTCTGGGGACCCCCGTTCCCAGAACGCCGACAGCAGTCTTGATGTTGGAGAAAAATTGTTGTTTTTAACCTCTGAAGCAGAAGCTGGGGCGGCTCAAGCGTGACTGTAATGACATGGGAACGTTGATGGCGGCTCTCGTCAAGTATGCTGATTCTGATACTACCAAGGACCCGGTGTCTGACGAAGAAAAGACAACGAAGGGAAAGAAGAACGGCAATGGCAAGGGTCACCAGCGTAACCCGGCAAATCAAGGAGGTAATAAATGTAAGGCTGATGAGTTTGTTGCTAACACCAATGCACAGGGCGGAAATCAACAGCGCAAGGGCAGACAGCCCCCTGGGTCGGGCGGGTCAGGTCCCACCCTTGAGAAATTATTGAATGAGCCTTGTCCAAAACACGACACCCGGAGAAGCCAGCCACCCACCTGTGGAAAGATTGTACGATCATGAAGGCGTTTAAAAATTCAAACGCGTTTGATGGAGGTCACGGCCCAGGTGGCGGCTCAGGTGGAGGCGGTTTCCAAGGCCCGGGCGCTGGCTTAGGTGGAGGAGGATTCCACGGCCAGGGCCATCCTGGTAACCAAGGAGGGTATAATCCGCAACGCGACCAGGGTAATCAGCATCAGCAGTCCGGATATCAGAGCAATCCGAAGCAGCTGAATAGTGGGCAATACCATGTATTCACCACTAGCTTATGTAAGAGAGACCAGAAACTTCACAAGAGGGTCGTCAATGCCATTGAGCCGGCGGTTCCACGTTACTTACATTGGTCAGATCAGCCTATTGTGTGGAGCAGAGAGGATCACCCACCCCGGGTCGATAATCCGGGTCACTTGGCTCTGGTGGTGGCACCTCAGGTCGGTGGATACAAATTCACTAAAGTACCCATGGATGGAGGCAGCAGCATCAACATCCTCTACTATGAGACGTTCTGCCGGATGGGATTGACTGATAAGAGTCTTAAACAATCCAACACTATTTTTCACGGTGTGGTTCCTGGCAAGTCGGCATACCCAGTGGGTAAGATTGAACTGGAAGTAGCCTTTGGGGATGAGTATGACTCCAGAGCAGAAAAATTAACCTTTGAGGTGGTTAAGATCAAAAACCCGTATCATGCTCTGTTTGGACGGACGGCTTATGCCAAATTCATGGCTCGGCCATGTTATGTGTATTTGCAGCTTAAGATGCTGGGTTATAAGGGCACCATTACAGTACATGGGAGCCAGAAAATAGCTTTGGAGTGTGAAGAAGGTGATGCTGCCTATGATGAATCTGTCTGTGCAACAGAGGAGTTAAAATTTTACAAAGATCATGTTGACCCGGCAGACATGACGTCATTAAAGAAACCAACAACAGAGCATGAGCCGGTGTTGAAGTTCAAATCAGTTGATGACACCAAGATGGTTGACTTTGTGCCTGGCGACTCATCCAAGCAGTTCATCATCAGTGCTAACTTGGATCCAAAATAGGAAAGCGCGCTCATCGAGTTCATCTGTGAGAACCGGGACATCTTCGCATGGAAACCTTCAGACATGCCGGGTGTCCCGAGGGAACTCGCTGAGCACACTCATTGGCAGCTGGGTTCATTGTAGAAGTCTTTCACCCATAGTGGTTAGCCAACCCGGTGCTTGTACTAAAAAAGAATGGCACCTGGCGTATGTGTGTGGATTACACCGATTTGAACAAGGCTTTCCCGGCTGATCCTTTTGCCCTCCCCCGTATCGATCAGATCATTGATGCTACGGCGGGTTGCACACGTTTTAGTTTCTTGGATTCTTATTCCAGTTATCATCAGATCAAGATGGCAGTCAAGGATCAGGAGAAGACGGCTTTTATCACTCCTTTTGGAGCTTTCTGCTATATGTCTATGCCTTTTGGGCTTACGAGTGCCCAGGCGACTTACCAACGGTGTGTGCAGAATTGTCTTCACGATCAAATTGGGTGTAATGTTCATGCTTATGTGGATGATATAGTGGTAAAATCCAGGAAAGAGGAAACCTTGGTCATAGATCTGAAAGAGACTTTCGATAATCTTCGGGTCTACAAAATGATGCTTTACCCAGCCAAGTGTGTTTTTGGAGTCCCAGCCGGCAAGCTCTTGGGTCTTTTGGTGTCTAACCAAGGTATTGAGGCTAACCCGGAGAAAATCAAGGCAATTACATCCCTAGCCAAACCAACATGCATCAATGACGTTCAACGATTGGCGGGCCGTGTTGCTGCTTTGAGCCGGTTCATAAGCCGGTTAGGGGAGAAGGCAATGCCTCTGTATCAGATGATGAAGAAAACAGATGATTTTGTTTGGAGCGATGCTGCAAACTCTGCTTTTGAAGATCTGAAGACACAGCTTGCTGAGCCGCCGGTCCTGGCTGCTCCAATTGAGAAAGAGCCGATACTGTTATACGTGGCCGCCAACTCACGAGCTGTTAGTGTGGCTATTGTGGTGGAGTGCAATGAGGCTGGCAAGTAGCATCCGGTTCAATGGCTGGTTTACTACGTTAGTGAGGTGCTAATTGAATCCAAGCAACGATATCCACATTGGCAGAAGCTCGTATATGGGGTGTTCATGGCAAGTCGGAAGCTTAAGCATTATTTTCAGGGACATCCAATCACCGTGGTTAGCTCTGCTCCTTAGGGAGACATCATTCAAAACAGAGAAGCCACTGGGCGAGTCGCCAAGTGGGCAATTGAGCTTGGGTCTCATGGGTTGAAGTATGTGCCACGTACCGCGATCAAATCTCAAGCACTGGTTGACTTCATTAATGACTGGATAGAGATGCAGATGCCAGAAGAGAAACCAGACAACACGTATTGGACTATTCATTTTGATGGGTCCAGACAGTTGGAAGGCTCGGGGGATGGAGTTGTGTTAACCTCTCCGCGAGGTGACAAATTTTGTTATGTGTTACGGTTGATGTTTCCTTGCACTAACAACGCAGCAGAGTATGAAGCCTTGCTCCATGGTCTTCGAGTGGCAAAAGAGATGAGTTTGAGTTGGGTCAGATGTCTTGGCGACTCAGATCTAGTGGCTCAACAGGTATCAGGCAAGTGGGATTCCAAGGACCCTCTCATGGCGGCTTATCGCCGGGAGGTTGATGCTGTTGCAGGGCATTTTAAAGGTTATCAGGTGGAGCACATTGACCGTCGAAAGAACGAAGCGGCTGATGCTTTAAGCCGGTTGGGGTCTCAGCGTAAGCCGGTACCACCTAACACCTTTTTGGATGTTTTGCATAACCCGTATGTCAAGATGCCCACAGAAGAAGATTTAGCCGTTCCTGACCCGGAGGCGCAGTTGGTGGCGGCTCTTCATGTCATCCCAGATTGGACAGTGCTGTTCTTGGCTTACATGACCTGGGGAGAGTTGCCAGCGGATGAGACCCTGGCTCGACAGATAACCCGGCGGTCTAAGTCAATGACGATTTCGGATGGATAATTATACCATCGCAGTGTCTCCGGAGTGTTTCAGCGGTGTGTTTCCCCCGAAGAAGGTCAAGAAATACTTCATGAGATCCATGAAGGTGATTGTCGTCATCACGCCGAGTCAAAATCTCTGGTGGCCAAGGCTTTTCGTCATGGTTTTTACTGGTTGACGGCTCACGCTGATGAGAGGATCTGGTCAGCAGATGTGATGGATGTCAAAAGTTTGCACGACGAGCGCATGTGCCAGTTCAAGAGCTCCGGATGATTCCAATCACTTGGCCGTTTGCGGTCTGGGGGCTTGCCATGGTGGGACCTTTCAAAAGGTCTAAGGATAAAAAGACGCATCTCTTGGTGGCAGTTGATAAATTCACTAAGTGGGTTGAGGCGGAGCCAGTGAGAAGTGTGACGCGGCCACGACGGTTCAGTTCATGAAAAAGGTGATCTTACGTTTTGGTTTTCCACACAGCATTATCACTGACAATGGCACTAATATGTCCCAAGGGGCTATGGAGGAGTTTTGTCAACGTGAGCACATCCGGCTTGATGTTTCTTCTGTAGCTCATCCTCAATGCGATGGTCAAGCTGAGAGAGCCAATCGGGAAATTTTGAAAGGTCTCAAACCCCGGCTTATGGTTCCCTTACAGCGAACGCCGGGTTGTTGGGTAGAGGAATTACCCTCGGTATTGTGGATTATCAACACCACACCTAATAGGTCTACAGGTTACACACCTTTCTTCATGGTTTATGGAGAAGAAGCAGTGTTGCCTAATGACATCCGTCATGACTCGCCCCGTGTGGCGGTTTATGTTGAAGCTAATAATGAACAAGCCAGACAGGATGCACTTGACTTGTTGGATGAAGAAAGAGACTTAGAAGCGGCTCGGTCAGCAATTTATCAATAGGACCTGCGCCGTTATCACAGCTGCCGGGTCAAATCCAGGACTTTTCAAGAAGGCGACTTGGTGCTCCGGCTCATCCAGGATCTGTCAGATGCGCACAAGCTATCCCCACCTTAGGAAGGACCCTTTGTGGTCAGCAAGAACTTAAACAATGGGTTGTATTACCTCATTGACGTTCGAGAACACAAAGATTCACGTAAGTCGGAGGAGGAGACCCGCCGGCCATGGAACATTGCTCAACTTCGGCCATACTACACCTGAGCTACCGGCTCTCATCATGTACATACTTTAACATTGTATATACCATGATAAGTAATAACGTAAGACCATAGGTTTCTTTTCTTTTCAAATATTATGCATCTTTGTTATTTCTTATTCTCAAATGACTATTAAGGAGCTGATCATATTTGAATCAAGTCTAAGCTTTTTTGGTCCGGCTTATGATCGTATTCGAATCTAGCTGCAATTATCAAGGTCATTTGGGGGCTTCCTGTTCAAACATAGGCCGTATTCGAACCAAAGAGAACATAGCTGTCGTAACCCTCCTGATCGGCTCAAGGCCAAACTCACTAGGGGGCTTCTTGATCGTATCCGAATCATAGCTTAACCCCTTTTGGGTCCGACTTGGATTGTATTCGAATCAGGGTCATTAAAAACCTCTCAAGGTCATTTGGGGGCTTCCTGTTCAAACATAGGTCATATTCGAACCAAAGAGAACATAGCTATCGGTACCCTCTTGATTGGCGTAACGCCACAGCCACTGGGGGCTATATGGTCGTATTCAAACCTTAGCTTAACCCCTTTGGTCTAATTTACTGATCGTATTCGAATCAGAAGCCACCAACCTTTAAACATAAGGTCAAATCATACTTGTTAACTTTTATTTGCCTTTGAGTTTCTTGTTGCAAATAATTAGCATGATCTTCTTCGCCGGTTTGTATATTTGACAACATCGCTACCAAGGTATGACGATCATTGAAGTATTCAAAGGTATTGATTTCTCAGAAAGATTGAGTTATCGACTTCATTACCCAGGTTACTCCAGCCGGTGGTCTAAGGATCAATGGTACAAGTGTGGTTGTTATTTATATATAATTGCCTGCTGCATTAACTAAAGAGTTAGTTTCAGCCCTTGTCCTTTATTCATATCTGCTTTCTGTTTTCTATTATGATAAACATATTGGATATAAGCCGGGTGTTTTAAACCGTTCGGTTCTAAGCCGCCAAGCTAGTCTTTTCTTGTCTCTACAGGGAACAGATTTAAAGTGTTGCAGAAATAATCATCAAATATAATGCATATATTGCCATCAGGAAACATGAAGTCACATACAGTGTTTTATGCACGATGGAAGCAAGGTATTCAGTGTTTTCACAACTAACCTATTACACGACTTTTTATAAGCCAATGAAGATGGTTATTATTCCTCCCTCGCCGGGTCAGTGCCCTCTGTTGGCTGGAAGCTGGGTTTTGACCAGTCAAAACCATTCACGGCAACGAATTCTGCTTCATCGTCGATCAGGCCTACCGGGTCAACTTCCGGGGCAAATGTATTTTCTCTTACAGGCGGGATCAAGTCCGTCACCTTGTACGAGGGAGTCGCCATCTTCTTATTTTCAGCATCCAAACCCGGCTGATATTTGTCAATATTGGTATCATCTCCAAGGGTAGTTGCCTGAGGCCGGACTCTGCGCACGCAAGCCATGAAGTCATCCTGCTCAAAGGGATATCCGTCTTCCTTCATGGTGGGATAGCCTCTGGCCACGTCCGCCGGGTCTAGGTCTGGCACCCAAGCCTTGGAGCGGCTCAGGGCAGTCAAAGCCCCGGCCCGCGCATAGGAGCGTTTCACTTCTTGAAATCTGGTAGGCAGGATTGGCAGTTTCTTCAGGACGTCGCTCTGCCGGTTGGGTCCTTGATTGGCAGGAGAGATGGCGGCAATTGCCCGCTGTGCGCCAATATACAGTTGTTCTACCAAAGTATACAATGCCTTCAGTTTAATCAAAGGATCTTGGCTCAGATTTTTGCTTCGTGGGCCTGCACATATTTTATACACAAAGTCAGCTGGCGGCTTATACTCCAGATCAGCAAAAAGCACACAAAATTAAAGTCGGACGGCTTACCAAAGATGGCAGCCACCATTTGAGACACTCGACCCTTTAAACCGTTCAGCTCTATTGAAATCTCTTCAAGGTCTGTTTCGGCCTTCTCAGCGCGTTGGGTCAGAAGCATTTTTTCCTCTTGCCAGGTTTTCTTCTTGGCAGCGAAGCTGGTCTTTAAATTTTCCGTCTTAGAGAGACTTATTTGCAGCTTGGAGTTAGCAAATTTGATTTCTGCCTCCTGACTTGCTAGCCGGGTCTTCGCATTAGTCAATTGCGAGTTCAATTCAGATAAGGCATTCTGCAAAACATTCAGATGAGCCAAGATTTTGCTTCAAGTTCAAAAATCAAGATTCAAGTCTCAAGTACTTTACAAAAAACCACTTGACACTTGGGGGCTAATGTATGCCAAATCAAATTTTTATGACTCTAAAGACATACTTTAAGTCCCAAGTACCATACAAAGTAACAGCACTTGGCACTTGGGGGCTAATGTATGCAGTTCAGCAAGTTTCTCAAGGTTAAGCCGGAATATTAAGTTCTTTGAATACGGTACAAAACAATTTAAGGTACCGGCTCATTTATGATCAAAAAGAACCGGCCCTTGGGGACTACAGGTGAAGTTTTGTTCTATTTTATTGAACTCAAGAAAATCAAAGCTGAAGGTCTTGGCCTATATGCTAAAGTCTACAGATCATTCTGGTTGTCTCATAATCTGAAGACTTGGGGGCTGAAGGAATATAGATAAGCCGGAAGAACATACCTCATATTTCAGCTGCAACTGTTTGACCATTTCGATCTCAGAGTCGCGACTGGAGTGCATGTGGCTGAGATAGCCGGATAAAATATCATTGGCATTTAAATGGTCGTAATTGGCAATGTCAAAGCGCACTTTTTGCCTCTCCAATGCCACTTGTTTCGTGGTACACCGAGCCAGCACGGTTGGATTCCCCGGCTCAATAAAACGGCTCTCGATGATCTGAACGTCTTGGGCAGACGGTGATGGCGGGTAGGCTGAGCTTGATGGTCCAGTTGCGGAAGGGTTTACAATGGTCTCATCAAACAACGACTCAGGAGGGTTTGCTTCTGCATCAACAGGCGGGTCTTCTGGAGCGTCAGTTAATGGAGAAGATGGCCTGGCCGGGTCAGATGCAAGCATCGGCGGGTCTTCTGCCGGTTTAGCTGCCTTTGCCTTCTTGGATTTAGCTTGGCCACTAAGAGAAATGTTGCAGGATTGTCAGTATAAAGATACAATTTGAACAAACCGGAAAAGGAGGATTTTTTACCCAGGGGCAGTCTTGAAGGCCGGAAATTGCGTCTGCGATGAGTCGCTAGAATAGAGAGACACCTCCTGAAAAGATAAAACAAAGTTAAAAGTAAGGCAAGGGAAAGGATCCATTAAACAAAGTTAAAGACAGAAAGAAGTGAACCTCATTCGGGCACTTCTGAGGACTTTGTTGAAGAATGGCAGCCGGCTCATCTTCAGTCCGAGCCTGACAGCGGCTTTCATGTTGCTGCTTTTTCAAATGAAAGGTGGGATCCAAGTGAGATAAAGGGTTAGAAAACCTTACTTTACAGATCACTCGTCGAATTTTTTGTCTTGGCAAGGGCTCTGAGTCGGAGGAAATGATAGTTACCTCTGCTTCCACAGCCTGACTAGCCCCAGTGTCATCCTGGTAATGATCAGTGTCAATAAGATTGTTAAAAAATTGGCCAAGGGAATCAAGGGCTACCTCTGAATCAGATGTATCATCAAGCTTCATCAAATCTTCAGCAGTGCTATTTTTCTTCTTTTTCGACCTCCGGGTCGTTTTCTTGGCGTTTATGGTGGCGGCTTTCGCTTTCTTGGTAACCTCGTGGTCATACTTAACTTTCCAGAAGTCAGAGTTGGCCTGCGGACAGGTAAAAACAAGATAAAGAGTCAGGCAAGTATTAAAACAATACAGCTGGGAAAATACAAAGGAGAGAAATAACAATATCCTTACTTCTGGCACAGGGTTAAGCTGGTAGAAGGGGTTTAACCCGATGACACTGGAATCTTCGTATTTCCCGTTCACCAGAAGAGTTGACATTGAGACAATACCTTCTTCTGTCAATTGAACGGGGCTGTGACGAAGAGAGTCATCCGGGCCTGCACCATACTCATACATCAGCTTTGACCGGCGGCTCAAAGGGCTGACCCACCATGAGATCCAGCAGCGGGTCAGATCAACTCCAGTTAACCCGTTCCCCAACAGAGCATTGATCCTTTTTATGGATGGTAGCAGCCTCTTGCGTTCAGCGACAGTAAGCTTATCAGGAAGCGCGAACTTGGAGTCAAGATGATCGGGGCGATAACCCGGCAGTGGCTTCTCGTTTGCTGGTGAAGTGTCCTGGCAGTAGAACCAAGTCTGGTTCCAGTCCTTTGGGTGACTTGGTAAGACAATGAGGGGGAAGACGGCACCCTGCCGGCGCTGAATTGATATGCCTCCAAGCTCTAAGCTAAGGCCATTGGTGCACTCGTTCTGCCGGTTCAGATAAAAGTATTCTCTAAACAACTCCACGGTTGGCTCTTGTTGAAGATATACTTCACAGAGTACTTGGAAGTTACAGATGTTAGATATGAAATTAGGCCCGGTATCTTGAGGATGGAGCTTGAAAAAGTGGAGGACCTCTCTGAAGAACTTTGAGCCGGGCGGTGTGAAGCCACGATTCATATGGTCAGTGAAAACGATCACTTCGCCGTCTCTTGGGTTGGGCCGTTCTTCTTCCGAGTCAGGGGCACGGTAAGACATGACAGTTTTCGCTGGCAGAAATCCTATGGTGAAGAACTCTTTCAAACGTTCTTCATTTACGGTTGAGGAAACCCAGTTACAGATGGTTGGTGTTTTGGACGACATGATGGGCAAAGAAGAACTGAAAAGAAAAGCAATATGCCGGTTCAGTTTAATGGTGAGATTGATAGTTAAGTGATGAAGATGCAAACAAGTAATGGCGGCTTAGTTAAGGGCTAATGACATATAAGGAAAACTAAGCCGGCATGATAAGCTGCCATGACTACAGATATTTGAAGAAGGCAATTTCAGCTAAGTGTTGAGACAAACAAGTTTCCTAAATTGTTTGGTATTATTCCAGATCAAATGTCTATTCAAAATGAAAAAAATTCTAGACCTAAAAAAGTTCAGCGCAGAAGAGTATGTAAGTTCTAATGCAGCCTTTGAAACAGAGAAATGGATCTGTGGATCAAGAAAAGGCACAAGAACACTACCGCACGAGCATATATATATATATGTATATATATATATATATTTTGGGATCAAGAAGAGGCCTGCAGTGGAAAAACTACGAGGGACTGCGATGAACTCGGAAGAACACGAAAGAATCTGGAAATCCTAAGTGCGGATTTGAGAAGTGAAAAGAAGAGAACTTACAGTCACAGGTCTTCTGCGGAGATCGCCGCTGTTCTCTGGATCAGTTCAGGTTGATGCGGCGGCCAACGTCGACGGAGACGGAGGTGAAGCGCGGCGGCGACGAAGCTCGAGTAGCAGGGGGTGCGCGAGAGGAAGAAGACAGAGCGAGAGAGGAGAATGAGAAGGCCGAGGCGTGCCTATTTATAAGGAAAGATGTGAACAGACGGGCGCAAAAATTGAGGAGAGCCGAATAATGGTTATCTAGCTACACAGACGCCTCGATTCTCGGGAAGCATTAAAGATAAAAGATCTGTTGGGATATGATGTCATGAGAGTTCTTTGCGTTTTCAAGAGATGTCGTCACGGCGGGTTACGAAAACTTTAACGAAGATAAGAAGATGGATTTTTGTATAAGTATTGAAGATTGATAAAGAATGAAATTCAAAGTCAACCTGGGGCCTAATGTTGGGGATATTACTATCAGTTATGACCTGCCCAGGAGGGGCCGGGTCAGCCCCAATGGTAGGTTACGAAAGAAGCCCAGTAAACATTCAAGACGATAGGTTATTAAACCTTATAGAAGGCCCAAGGGCCTGGAGGTGGCTTAAGGCCCGATATTGTAAACCGCCGTATGTAAGGAAAGACTTGTAAAGAAAGGAATGTAAAGGAAGCCACCGAGCCGGACACGATTATGAGTCGGCCGGGACTCTGTAGGCCACCAGGCGTCAACCCATGTATATAAGGGGACAACCCGGTGGTGGCTTAGGGCAAGAGACAACAAGTCGATAACCAAGCCGGCGAGTTGAGTCTCTTGGTGATCGAAACCCCAGCAATACCAATCCCAACTAGACGTAGGCTTTTACCTTCATCATAAGGGGCCGAACTAGTATAAAACCCTCTCGTGTCCTTTGTCCCGATTAACCCCTTTAAGCTTCCTAGTGCGATGGCCCTACGACTAAGTCCTTGCTCTAGGACATCTGCCGTGACAATTCCACGACACTAGTGGAAAAATGGCTAGCCACAACATTCAGCATAATTGGTATGCTAGCTATATATGGGTAGTGCTGGCATCGATATTTTGTCACACATCACTACTATATGGGCCCACCTGTGCAGACCAGCTGGAAGATACTGCTGGCGTAGGCTTTATATACAAGCCATAGATAATGTACCTAGTGCTGCCGCGCCCTATTTGAGAACAACATCACTAAGTGTCGCGGAGTTGACACAACAGATGTCCTAGAGCAAGGACTTAGTCGTAGGGCCCTCGCACTTGGAAGCTTAAAGGGGTTAATCGGGACAAAGGACACGAGAGAGTTTTATACTAGTTCGGCCCCTTACGATGAAGGTAAAAGCCTACGTCTAGTTGGGATTGGTATTGCTGAGGTTTCGACTTCCAAGAGGCTCAATTCGCCGGCTTGGTTATCGACTTGGTTGTTTCTTGCCCTAAACCGCCACCGGGTCGTCCCCTTATATACACGGGTTGACGCCAGGTGGCCTACAGAGTCCTGGCCGGCTCATAATCGTGTCCGGCTCAGTGACTTTCTTTACCTGTCTTTCTGTACAAGTATTTCCTTACATGTGGCGGTTTACAATATCAGGCCTTAAGCCGGCCCCAGGCCTTTGGGCCTTCTATAAGACTTAATAAATTACAAACTTGAATGTTTACCGAACTTCTTGCGTAACCTGCCATTGAAGCTGACCCGGCCCGTCCTGGGCGGGTCTCAACTGATAGTAATATCCCCAACATTAGGCCCCAGGTTGACTTTGAACTTTGTTCTTTGTCAATCTTCAATACTTAGTCAGAGTCCATCCTCTGTCTAAAGACTTCTGTAACCCGCCGTGACATCATCTTTTGAAAACACAAAAAACCTTCATGATGTCATCTTACAACGGATCTTTCATTTTTTAATACCTTCTGAGAATCGAGGCGTCTGTTCAGTTGGATAATTATTATTGGGTCTCCTTGATTTTCGTGCCCGCCTGTTCGCATCTGCCCTTATAAATAGGCACGCGGCCGGTCCTTCCCATTCTCCTTTCTTCCTCATCTTCTTCCTCTCGCAACCTCCGTCGCTGCTCGAGCTCCGCTACCGCCGCAACTCTCATCGTCGTCGTCAAGCTTGGCCTCTGCATTACCCTGAGTCCGACCAGAGGACGCAACGACTCTTCGCGGTAGACTTGCGTCTCGTAAGTTTTCTTCCCTCACACACCCAGATCTGTTCTTGGTTTGCAAGTTCTTCAGTGTTCTTCACCTGTTTGCCATGGATCATCTGTAGATATTCTCCGCAACTTCTTTTGATCCAAAGAAGAGATCTAACTCCCGTGGTAGCTGTTTGGTATTCATTTTTTATATCAGTAGATCCCGTTTACCTGTATAGATGTTTCTTTATAATCGTCTGTAGGATCGAAAGTATGTCTAGAGGGGGGTGATTAGACTACTTGACCAAATAAAAACTTAACCTTTTCCCAATTTTAGTTCTTGGCAGATTTTAGCTATTTTAGGACAATTCAAGCAATCATCACATAATTCAAGCAAGCATGCAAAGAGTATATTGGCAGCGGAAAGTAAAGTATGCAACTTGCAAGAATGCAAAGGGAAGGGTTTGGAGAATTCAAACGCAATTGGAAACACGGATGTTTTTCCCGTGGTTCGAATAGGTGGTGCTATCCTACATCCACGTTGATGGAGACTTCAACCCACGAAGGGTAACGGTTGCGCGAGTCCACACAGGGCTCCACCCAAGGGTAACGGTTGCGCAAGTCCACACAGGGCTCCACCCACGAAGGGTCCACGAAGAAGCAACCACCCACAAAGGGTCCACGAAGAAGCAACCTTGTCTATCCCACCATGGCCATCGCCCACACAGGACTTGCCTCACTAGCGGTAGATCTTCACGAAGTAGGCGATCTCCTTGCCCTTACAAACTCCTTGGTTCAACTCCACAATCTTGTCGGAGGCTCCCAAGTGACACCTAGCCAATCTAGGAGACACCACTCTCCAAGAAGTAACAAATGGTGTGTAGGTAATGAACTCCTTGCTCTTGTGCTTCAAATGATAGTCTCCCCAACACTCAACTCTCTCTCATAGGATTTGGATTTGGTGGAAAGAAGATTTGAGTGGAAAGCAACTTGGGAAGGCTAGAGATCAAGATTCATATGGTAGGAATGGAATGTCTTGGTCTCAACACATGAGTAGGTGGTTCTCTCTCAGAACATATGAGTTGGAATGGTGTATGTGTTCTGATGGCTCTCTCCTCGAATGAAGAGGAGGTGGAGGGGTATATATAGCCTCCACACAAAATCCAACCGTTACACAGTTTTCCAATCTCGGTGGGACCGAATCAACAAACTCGGTCGGACCGAAAATGTAAACCTAGTGACCGTTAGATATTTTCGGTGGGACTGACATGCAACTCGGTAGGACCGATATGGTTAGGGTTTGGGCATAACGTAATCTCGGTGAGACCGATTACACAAACTTGGTGAGACCGAATTTGGTAATTAGCTAACCAGAGAGTTGGTCAGGCAAACTCGGTGGGACCGATTTGCTCTTTAGGTGAGACCGAAAAGTTACAAAGGGGAAACACTGAATTTACATTGCAATCTCGGTGGGACCGATTCGCTCTTTCGGTGAGATCGAAAAGTTACGAAAGGGAAACAGAGAGTTTGCAACCCCATCTCGGTGAGACCGATATCCCTATCGGTAGAACCGAATTGCTAGGGTTTGGCAGTGGCTAATGACAAATGAAAACTCGGTGGCGCCGGATAGGAAGAATCGGTAGGACCGAGTTTGGCTTAGGGTTTAGGTCATATGTGGATATGGGAAAGTAGTTGAGGGTTTTGGAGCATATCACTAAGCACATGAAGCAAGAGGCTCATTAAGCAACACCTCATCCCTCCTTGATAGTATTGGCTTTTCCTAAAGACTCAATGTGATCTTGGATCACTAAAATATAAAATGAAGAGTCTTGAGCTTTTGAGCTTGAGCCAATCCTTTGTCCTTAGCATTTTGAGGGTTCCACTTTCACATCCATGCCATGCCAATCATTGAGCTTTCCTGAAATAATTATCTTGGAATAGCATTAGCTCAATGAGCTATATGTTGTTATGAATTACCAAAACCACCTAGGGATAGTTGCACTTTCATCGTCGAACTCATCTGTACTAGGTTTTTACGTCTAGAATATTTTCCTTTTTGAAACAGCCTTCTGATCTGAAATAATATCAATCACTTTGAGAAACTTGTTTGTCCCAACACTTAGCTGAATCCACCTTCTGAAAGAATCTATAATCATGGCGGTTTACCGCACCGGCTCTCTTTTCCTTATATGTCATTAGCCCTTAGTTTAAACCGCCATTACTTGTTTTATAACTGACCGTAGGCTGAGCCGGCATGTTGTTATATATTTTTTAGTTCTCTGGACATCATGCCGTCAAAGACACCCACCGTCTGTAACTGGGTCCCTTCGTCCATAACCGAGGAACGGTTAAAAGAGTTCTTCATCATTGGGTTTCTGCCTTCGAAGAATGTCATGTCTTATCGTGCTCCTGACCCGGAGGAAGAATGCCCCAATCCAGAAAACGGAGAAGTGATTGTCTTCACTGAGCACATGAATCATGGCTTCTCACCGCCCGGTTCAAAATTCTTCAGAGAGGTCCTTCATTTTTTCAAACTCCACCCTCAGGACCTTGGACCCAATTCCATTTCCAACATTTGCAACTTCCAAGTACTCTGTGAGGTGTATCTTCAGCAAGAGCCCACCGTAGAGCTGTTTAGGGAGTACTTTTACCTAAACCGGCAGAACGAATGCAACAATGGTCCTAGCTTAGAACTTGGAGGCATTTCAGTTCAGTGTTGCCAGGGTGCTGTTTTCCCTCTTATCGTCTTATCGAGTCACCCAAAAGACTGGAACCAAACTTGGTTTTATTGTCAGGATATTTCTCCAGCAAACGAGAAGCCTCTGCCGGGTTACCGCCCCGGTCGTCTTGACTCCAAGTTCACCCTTCCGGATAAGCTCACTATTGCTGAACGTAAGAGGCTACTCCCCTCCATCAGAAGAATCAATGCTTTGTTGGGCAATGGCTTAACCAGAGTAGATCTGACCCACTGCTGGATCTCATGGCGGGTTATTCCATTAGGTCGTCGATCCAAACTGATGTATGAATATGACGGAAGCCCGAACAACTCTCTTCATCACAGCTCAGTTGATCTCACCGAAGAAGATATTGTTTCAATGTCAACCCTTTTGGTAAGTGGGAAGTACGAGGATTGCAGTATTGTTGGGTTGAGTCCCTTCTGCAAGATTAATCCGGCGCCAGAAGTAAGTACATTCTGATCTCTTTTTCTTCGTGTTTTGCCCAGCTATTAGTACTTAATACTGATCTTTCTTCTTGTCTTTAGAGGCCAATTCTGACTTCTGGAAGGCAAAATATGACCACGGAGCTGCCAAGAAGGCGAAAGCCGCCGTTATGAACACCAAGAAGACAACCCGGAAATCAAAGAAGAAGAAGAAAACTACTGCTGAGGATTTAATGAAGCTTGATGGCTTGTCTGACTCGGAGGTAGCCCTTGATTCCCTTGGCCAACTTTTTAACAATCTTATTGATACTGATCCTTACCAGGATGACACTGGGGCTAGCCAAGCCGGGGAAGCAGAGGTAACTATCATTTCCTCTGACTTAGAGCCCTGACCAAGACACAAAGTTCGACGAGTGATCCATAAAGTAAGGTTCTCTAACCCCTTAGCTTACTTGGATCCCAACTTTCATTTGAAAAAGCAGCAGCATGAAATCCGTCGTGAAGCTGAGATTGAAGGTGAACCGACTGTCGACCTTCAACAGACCCCTCGGAAACGTCCGAACGAGGTTTACTTATTACTACCCTTAACTGGTTTTGATGAATCCTGCTCATTGTATTCCTTTTAACTCCTTTGTTTTACTTAGGAGGTGTCTCGCTCTTCGGGCGATTCATCACAAACACAGTTTCCAGCTTTCAAGACTGCTCCTGGGTAATCAGAGATCCTTTTTTCTTCCGGGTTGATCAATTGTACCTTTGATGCTGACTGTCTGCAATATATATATATATATATATATATATATATATTTTTGTTTAGCGGTCAGGCTAAGTCCAAGAAAGCGAGGGTAACAAAACAAACGGAAGACCCGCCAGTACTAGCATCTGACCCGGCTAGGCCGCGTTCTCCATTAACTGACGCCCCGGAAGACCCGCCAATTATCAGTGAAGCAAATCCTCTGGAGCCGTCTCTTGATAACACCACTATCAATCCTTCTACAACCGGACCATCAAACGCAACCAACCCGCCATCTCCACATGCTCCAGATGTTCAAATTACTGGGAGCCGCTTTGTTGAGCCGGGGAATCCAACAGTGTTGGCTCGGTGCACAGCAAAGCAAGAAGCATTGGAACGGCAGAAGGTTCGCTTTGATATCGCCAACTATGACCGTCTCAATGCCAGTGATATCTTATCTGGCCATCTCAGCCATGTCCACTCCAGTCGTGAGTCTGAGATTGAGATGGTCAAGCAACTTCAGTTGAAGTATGAGGTATGTTACTTCCGGTTTACCAATATTCCTTCAGCCCCCAAGTCTTCAGCTTTATGAGAGAAACAGAATAACCTGTAGACTTAAAATATAGGCCAAGACTTTTACCTCTGAATCATTGCCTGATAGAAACAAAACTTGACCCATAGTCCCCAAGGACCGGTTTATTTTGAGCATTAATGAATAGGTACTTTTAGAGTGAAAACCACCTTCAAAATACTTAACACTTTGGTTTAAACTTGAAAAACTTGCTGAACTGCGTGCATTAGCCCCCAAGTGCCAAGTGTTGTTACTTTGTAAAGGACTTGGGACTTCAAATATGTTGGTAGAGTCATAAAAATTTGATTTTACATACATTAGCCCCCAAGTGTCAAGTGGTTTATTCATAAAGCACTTGAGACTTGAGTCTTTAAATTGGATACTGGAATTTGAAAACAAGTCTTGATTTATCTGAATGTTTTCACAGAATGCATTGTCTGAACTGAACTCCCAATTGATTGATATAAAGACCTGGCTAGCGAACCAGGAATCAGAAATTAAGTCTTCCACCTCCCAACTGCAAATAAGCCTTTCTGAAACAGAGAAGTTGAAGACCGACTTTGTTGTCAAAGAGAAAACATGGGCAGATGAGAAGATACTCCTGACCCGGCGAGCTGAGACAGCCGAAACAGCTCTGAAGGAAATTTCAACCGAACTAAACAGCTTAAAAGGCCGGGTGTCTCAGATGGTCGCTGCTATCTTTGGTAAGCTTCTTGATTTGATCTTTCATATGTGTTTCTTGTCAAACCGGAATATGATCCGTCAACTGACTGAAAAATGCATGTAGGTCCACGAAGTAAGAATCTAAACCAAGACCCGTTGATTAAGATGAAAGCCGTGTACACTTTAACTGCACAATTGTATATCTGCGCACAACGAGCTCTAGATGCCATCTCTCCTACTAATCAAGGGTCTAACCGGATCAGTGATGTCTTGAAGAAGCTGTCCATTCTCCCTGCCAGATTCCAAGAGGTGAAATGCTCCTGCGCGCGAGCCGGAGCATTGACTGGCCTAAGCCGCTCCAAGGCTTGGGTACCAGATCTAGACCCGGCAGATGTGGCAAGAGGTTATCCTACCGTGAAGGAGGACGGGTCTCCTTTTGATCAGGATGACTTTATAGCCTACGTCCATGAAGTCCGGCCTCAGGCGACTAGCCTTGGAGATGATACCAATGTGGACAAGTATCAACCGGGTTTTGATAATGAGAATAAGAAGATGGCCCCTCCTTCCTATAAAGTAACCGACTTGATCCCACCGGTGAGAGAAGACACATTTGCCCCGGAAGTTGATCCGGTTGGCCTGATTGATGACGAAGCTGAATTTGTCACCATGAACGGCTATGACTGGTCAAAACCCAACTTCCAGCAGATTCAAGATGTTGAACTGGTGAGGGAAGGACAATGATCATCTTCATGGGCTTTAGAAAGCCTTGTAATAGCTTAGCTGCTAAAAACACCGTATGTCTGCTTATGCCATCGCGCATAAAACACTTCTATGTGAATCTGTGCTTCCGGGTGCCAATGTTTTAATGCTTTTCTTATGCCTCGTTTAGTGCTTGTCTCTGCAATGTTTAAACTCTGTTCCTGTGAACGCAAGGAAAAAACAAAGGCCTGGCAAGGCGGTTTAGAAACAACTGGGCTTAAACACCTCTTTTACAACTCGTATCTCCCCCTCAAAGAACAGAGACAAATACAAATAAAGGATAAGGGTTAATACTAACTCTTAAAGTAACGCAGCCGGTAAGCACGTGTAAATAAGAATTATACCTTGTCCTTGTGGATTCTTAGGCCGCCGGCTCAAATAACCCAGGTGACGAACTTGATAATTCAATATGTATGAAAGTTAATAATCCTTGAATATTCAGTAATCATATCACAGTTGCTCGTACCTTTAGATCCTTAGACCACCGGTTTGAACAACTCGGGCGGCTGTGCTATCTAATAATTGAGCCGACGAACAAAACCAGGCTAACTCATTTGTAATATTGAAACAGCAAAAACTCAAAGGCAAGCAACAAACATAATTTTAACTCTGTATTCAAAAGATTGGGGGTTTCTGATTCGAATACGATCAGTAAACCGGACCAAAAGGGTTAAGCTAAGGTTCGAATATGACCATATAGCCCCCAGTGGCTTTGGCGTTCCGCTGATCAAGAGGGTACCGACAGCTATGTTCTCTTTGGTTCGAATACGACCTATGTTTGAATAGGAAGCCCCCAAATGACCTTGAGAGGTTTTTAACGACCCTGATTCGAATACGATCCAAGTTGGCTCAAAAGGGGTTAAGCTATGATTCGGATACGATCAAGAAGCCCCCAAGTGAGTTTGGCCTTGAGCCGATTAAGAGGGTTACGACAGCTATGTTCTCTTTGGTTCGCATATGACCTATGTTTGAACAGGAGGCCCCCAAGTGACCATAAGATTTACAGCTAGATTCGGATACGATCATAAGCCGGAGTAGAAAAGGTGAAACTTGATTCAAATACGATCAGCTCCTTAATAGTCATTTGTGAAAAATAATAAAAATGCATAATCTTTGAAAAGAAAAAGAGACTGATGGTCTTACTTTATTGCTTATCATCGTATATACAACATGAACGTATGTACATGATGAGAGCCGGTGGCTCAGGTATAATATGGCCAAAGTTGAGCAATGTTCCACGGCCGGCGGGTCTCCACTTCTGACTTACGTGAGTCTGCGTGCTCTCGAACGTCAATGAGGTAGTAAGACCCGTTGTTTAAATTTTTGCTGACCAGAAAGGGTCCTTCCCAAGGTGGGGATAACTTGTGTGCATCTGAAAGATCTTGGATGAGCCGGAGCACCAAGTCGCCTTCCTAAAAAGTCCTGGTCTTAACCCGGCGGCTGTGATAACGACGCATGTCCTGTTGATAGATTGCTGACCGTGCTGCTGCTAAGTCTCTTTCTTCATCCAATAAGTCAAGCGCATCCTGCCTGGCTTTTTCATTGTTAGCCTTAACATAAGCCGCCACGCGGGGCGAGTCATGACGGATGTCACTGGGCAATACTGCTTCTGCCCCATAAACCATGAAGAAGGGTGTGTAACCCGTAGACCTGTTGGGTGTAGTATTGATGCTCCATAACACTGAAGGCAACTCCTCTACCCAACAACCCGGCGTTCACTGTAAAGGAACCATAAGCCGGGGTTTTAGCCCTTTTAGAATTTCCTGATTGGCTCTCTCAGCTTGACCATTGGATTGAGGATGAGCTACAGAAGAAACATCAAGCCGGATGTGCTCTCGCTGACAAAACTCTTCCATAGCCCCTTGGGACAGATTAGTGCCATTGTCTGTGATAATACTGCGTGGAAAACCGAAACGGAAGATTATTTTCTTCATGAACTGAACCGCCGTGGCTGCATCACACTTACTCACAGGCTCCGCCTCAACCCATTTAGTGAACTTAGCTTCCGGCTTAAGCTTCCGGCATGCCATGAACACCCCATAAACAAGCTTCTGCCAATGTGGATATCATTGCTTAGACTCAATTAGCACTTCACTGACATAATAAACTGGCCGCTGAACCAGTTGCTCTTTGCCAGCCTCCTTGCGCTCTACCACCATAGCCACGCTGACAGCCCGTGAGTTGGCAGCTACGTATAACAATAGCGGCTCTTTCTCAATTGGAGCGGCTAGGACCGGCGGCTCAGCCAATTGTGCCTTCAGATCCTCAAAAGCGGCGTTCGCAGCATCACTCCAAACAAACACATCTATTTTCTTCATCAACTGATACAGAGGCATAGCCTTTTCCCCTAACCGGCTTATGAACCGGCTCAAAGCAGCCACATGACCCGCCAGTCATTGAACATCATTGACGCAGGTTGGTTTGGCCAGGTATGTAATTGCCTTGATCTTCTCCGGGTTAGCTTCAATACCTCGGTTCGACACCAGAAAATCCAAAAGCTTGTCGGCTGGCACTCCAAAAACACATTTGGCCGGGTTAAGCATCATCTTGTAAATCCGAAGATTATCAAAAGTCTCTTTCAAGTCTGTGACCAAGGTTTCCTCTTCCCTGGACTTCACTACTATATCATCCACATAGGCATGAACATTGCGCCCAATTTGATCATGAAGACAATTCTGCACACACCGTTGGTAAGTCACCTGAGCACTCTTGAGCCCAAAAGGCATAGACACATAGCAGAGAGCCCCAAAAGGAGTTATAAACGCTGTCTTCTCTTGATCCTTGACTGCCATCTTAATCTGATGATACCCGGAGTAAGCATCTAAGAAACTCAACCGTGCACAACCTGTCGTAGCATCGATGATCTGATCAATACGGGGAAGAGCAAAAGGATCAGCCGGACAGGCTTTGTTTAAATCTGTGTAATCCACACACATACGCCAGGTATCATTCTTTTTAGCACGAGCACCGGGTTAGCTAACCATTCTGGGTGGAAGACCTCCACAATGAACCCGGCCGCCAAGCGCCGACCACCTCTTCTCCAATGGCCTTGCGCCTTTCTTCATTGAACCGGCGAAGAAACTGTCTGACAGGTTTGAACTTTGGATTGATATTAAGAGTGTGCTCAGCGAGTTCCCTTGGGACACCCGGCATGTCTGAAGGTTTCCATGCAAAGATGTCCCGGTTCTCACGGATGAACTCGATGAGCGCGCTTTCCTATTTCAGATCCAAGTTTGCGCTGATGATGAACTGTTTGGATGAATCGCCAGGCACAAAGTCAACCATCTTAGTGTCATCAGCCGATTTGAACTTTAACTCCGGCTCATGCTCTATTGGTTTCTTTAATGACGTCATGTCCGCCGGGTCAACATGATCCTTGTAGAATTTCAACTCCTCTATTGCACAAACAGATTCAGCATAAGCAGCATCCCCCTCTTCACATTCCAAGGCGATGTTCCGGCTCCCATGGATTGTAATGGTGCCCTTGTGACCCGGCATCTTGAGCTGCAAATACATGTAACACGGCCGAGCCATGAACTTGGCATAAGCCGGTCGCCCAAACAGAGCATGATATGGGCTTTTGATCTTAACCACTTCAAAGGTTAATTTTTCTGCCCTGGAGTCATACTCATCCCCAAAGGCTACCTCCAGCTCGATCTTACCAACTGGGTATGCCGACTTACCGGGTACTACACCATGAAAAACAGTGTTGGATTGTTTAAGATTTTTATCCGTCAATCCCATCCGGCGGAACATCTCATAGTAAAGGATGTTGATGCTACTGCATCCTTCCATGATTACCTTAGTAAACTTGTACCCACCAACCTGAGGTGCCACTACCAAAGCCAAGTGACCCGGATTATCAACCCGGGGCGGGTGATCCTCTCTGCTCCACACAATAGGCTGCTCCGACCAGCGTAGATAACGTGGGATTGCCGGTTCAACAGCATTGACATCCCTCTTGTGGAGTTTCTGGTCTCTCTTACATAAACTGGTAGTAAAGACATGATATTGTCCGCTACTCAACTGCTTCGGGTTGCTCTGATAGCCGGATTGTTGCTGCTGTTGATTCCCTTGGTTGTGTTGCTGATTATAACCTCCCTGATGACCGGGATGTCCCTGACCAAGAAAACCTCCTCCGCTTGAACCGGCGCCCGGGCCCTGAAAGCCGCCTCCACCTGAGCCGCCGCCCGGGCCGTGACCCCCATCAAATGCGTTTGAATTTTTAAACGCTTTCATGATCGTGCAATTCTTCCACAAGTGGGTGGCTAGCTTCTCCCGGGTGCCGTGCTTTGGACAAGGTTCATTCAATAACTACTCAAGGGTGGGGCCTGACCCGCCCAATCGAGGGGGTTGTCTGCCCTTGCGCCGCTGATTACCACCCTGCGCATTAGTATTAGCAACAAACTCATCAGCCTTACGCTTACTACCTCCTTGATTTTCCGGGTTATGCTGGTGACCCTTGCCATTGCCGTTCTTCTTTCCCTTCATTGATTTTTCTTCATCAGAGGCTGGGTCTTTGGTGGTATCAGAGTCGGCATACTTGACAAGAGCCGCCATCAATGTTCCCATGTCATTACAGTCACGTTTAAGCCGCCCCAACTTCTGCATCAGAGGTTCAAAATGGCAATTCTTCTCCAACATCAAAACTGTTGAGTCGGCATCCATCTTATCAGATGAATGTATTATTTCCTTGACCCGGCGCACCCAATGGGTTGTAGATTCTCCATCCTCTTGCTTGCAATTGGTCAGATCCACAATCGACATTGGCTGCTTACACATGTCTTTAAAATTCTGGATGAACCGTGCCTTCAACTCAGCCCATGAGCCGATGGAATTGGGTGGTAATCCTTTCAACCTGGTCCGAGCCGTTCCATCCAACATCATGGTAAAATATTTGGCCATTGCAGCATCACTAACCTCCAACAGCTCCATAGCCATCTCATAACTCTCAATCCAAGCCCCTGGCTGTAAGTCAGCCGTGTAGTTAGGCACCTTACGAGGTCCCTTGAAATCCTTGGGCAACCGCTCATTGCGTATGGCTGGGACCAGGCAAGATACGCCTCCGGTTCTTGTAGCCACTCCTGCCTCAACCGAGGTTGCTGGATAAGCCGGAAGGGCTTAGTGAGCCGCCTGCTCTGCTGCTATCTGAGCCGCCCGTTCCGCCTCTTGACGAATCCTCTCCTGGTCCTCCAAGTTAAGAGCTCCAGCCCGCACCGGCTCATACCTATATGGCTGGTTGTGACGTTGAGCATTACTTGACATTTCTGCAGATTCCATGTGCCTACTGTAACTCGGGCTCCGGCTTGGGCGAGGAGTTGATTGAATCCTGTCTCGACTGTAGGAGTATGCATCCTGCTGGGCCAAAGCTGTCTGAAGTAGTTCTCTTACCCTCCGGGTTTCAATTGCTGTTGGCGAGTCGCCTTCCATCGGGAGAGCTGCCAATTGAGCCGACGCCGCAATGAGGTTCTCCATGGGGTTCAAAAAGTGACCCAGGGGTGTTGATATATAATGAGGAGGAGCTGTATTTATGCGCGGCGGCTCCATGGTGCGTGGCTGAACCGGTGCATTGGGCATCTCGACCTGGTTTGCCTCCGGCGGGTTACCCCCTCCAGCTCCGGGTGTATGGAACAGATTCCTCGGATCTAGTGTTAGAGGTAGACGCGAATGAGTTTTCTGACGCCTCCTCCTCATGACTTTGTTTGATGTGTTAAGATGCACGGAGAGCCGGAAGGTTTCTGCTTGAAGCTACTGAGCACGAGCATCCAAAGCTGCTCGTTCTGTTGCCATCCAGGTTTCCTCCGTGGCCAAATTTTCATTAGCTTCCACCATCTCCTCCCGCACGCGTGCCACTTCCACGTCATGCTAGGCTTTATCCGCCGGCTCTACCGCAGGGGTTAATAGAGTCGTCAGTTTATCCATGAGGTCCATGAGAACCTGAGCTGGCGGGCGCGCGGGGTCTCCTGACCCAGCAGCTGCTGACCCGGTGGCTGCTGCTGTTGCTGCGGTGGAGTTCTGCCCGGGCTGCGTCCCTTCCATGAAGACTCCGACCCAATTTGGCGGCTCAAGGGGGTCCGGAATACTGCTGCCATCGGAACAGCCCCCGAGCAAGCCGTCTTGCAGTTGGTACAACGAGTCCGTCCCTGTTGATGATGCCGTATCAGAGCAGATGGCCATCTCCCCACCTTCGATTGATCCTTCGGAGTATTCGCCGCCATGGATGCAGCCTACGAAGGCATGCTTCACGATGGATTGAACACGGTGGACCCGGCGCGCTGAGCCGTTTCAATGAGGTCGGTGTGGACATCCGGCTCAGGCTTTGACTCGCCGATCCGGCCAATGAAGACATGAATTCCGCCGAAGGGGACCCGGTACCCGTACTCGATTAAGCCGGCCTCGGGGCCCCAGCCTTCGTCGTTGATGTCGATCTTGCCGCGACGACTCTTGGTCATCCGGCCCACAACGTATCCCTTGAGCACTTCGAAGTTGCCCTTCAAGAACTCAAATCCACCGTGCGCTGGCCCCACGGTGGGCGCCAACTGTCGTGGAGTTGACACGGCAGATGTCCTAGAGCAAGGACTTAGTCGTAGGGCCATCGCACTAGGAAGCTTAAAGGGGTTAATCGGGACAAAGGACACGAGAGAGTTTTATACTAGTTCGGCCCCTTACGATGAAGGTAAAAGCCTACGTCTAGTTGGGATTGGTATTGCTGAGGTTTCGACTTCCAAGAGGCTCAATTCGCTGGCTTGGTTATCGACTTGGTTGTTTCTTGCCCTAAACCGCCACCGGGTCGTCCCCTTATATACACGGGTTGACGCCAGGTGGCCTACAGAGTCCCGACCGGCACATAATCGTGTCCGGCTCGGTGACTTTCTTTACCTGTCTTTCTGTACAAGTATTTCCTTACATGTGGCGGTTTACAATATCAGGCCTTAAGCCGGCCCCAGGCCTTTGGGCCTTCTATAAGACTTAATAAATTACAAACTTGAATGTTTACTGAACTTCTTGCGTAACCCGCCATTGAAGCTGACCCGGCCCCTCCTGGGCGGGTCTCAACTGATAGTAATATCCCCAACACTAAGTTTTACCCTTCCTAATAGGGACTAACTAGGTTGCTAGCAATGTTCATAAGAGAAATCAAATTTGGGTAGGAAAGTAGTGGAGGATGATTTACTTAGATTTGAAAAGCACTGGAGTTAGGGTAGCCGAAACATGACATCCTTGGATTACTGTCGGGTCGAATCCGACAGATCTTGGGTAGGGGGTCCCAAATCCTGAGCTAGTAGTCTCACACTAGTGGAAAAACGGCTAGCCACAACATTCAGCATAATTGGTACACCAGCTATATATGGGTAGTGCTGGCATCGATATTTTGTCAGACGTCACTACTATATGGGCCCAGCTGTGCTGACCTGTTGAAAGATACTGTTGGCATAGGCTTTATATACACGCCGTAGATAAAGTATCTAGTGCTGTCGTGCCTTATTTGAGAATAGCAACACTAAGTTTTTCCCTTCCTAATAGGAAATAACTAGGCTGCTAGCAATGTTCATAAGAGAAATCAAATTTGGGCATGAAAGTAGTGGAGGATGATTCACTTAGATTTGAAAAGCATTGGAGTAAGGGTAGCCGAAACACGATAGCCTTGGATTACTGTCGGGTCGAATCCAACATATCTTGGGTAGGGGGTCCCAAATCCCAAGCTAGTAGTCTTACACTAGTAAAAAACGGCTAGCCACAACATTCAGCATAACCGATACGCCAGCTATATATGGATAGTGCTGGCATCGATATTTTGTCAGATGTCACTACTATATGGGCTCAGCTGTGATGACGTACACGTTGTCCTGCCACCTCTAGTTGATGCTCGAGAACATCAGCACATTCCAATTTCAATCCATAATCATTTGGTAATGGCCATGCCACACTGCTCTCAGATCTTTGTGTTGATGTCCTTCATCCTGAAATGTTTCTGTCAGTACACATGACTTGGGCAAAAATATAGTTACAACAGCGAAGCTAGCAAGGCAGACTATTTTGTACATGGAAAAACATGACTAACAATAATGTTACACGTCATGAAGCATAAGCAGATGATATTTTAAAAAATATAAAAATGGTAGTCTGCGCAGGCCGCATACAGAGATCTCTCATAGCTCACCAGAGGAGCATGATGTTGGGGCCAAATCCAAAATAGACATGTTACAAATTTAGACCACACACAGCTACTGACAATTATATATATCTTGCGTATAAGTAAGCAAGCAGTTGGCCATTATGTAGCTCAATTAGAGTCTTAGGGAGCATAATGAACAGGAGAGGGATACATACAAACCTACTAGAACAAGCAAAACTATGCAATCATTAGCCTTGTATAAACTAGATTATGAGCCTCATGCAGTAATAGTTGGTTAATAGACTTCAAAGTTTCAGGCACACTTCGCCAGAGTAATTAAATGGTAAGGTCTTTAATTATATCAACTAATAGTTATACACGCAAGTACAAGTAATTTAATGGAGTACCCAACATCAGGCATCATTGTTTGGGCATCTCATTAACTGAGAACAAATAAAGCAATTGAAAAGAGCAATTTAACTATGCCTGGAACAAACAAGCAATTGAACTGTTGAGTTGCCAACAGGCATACATGCACGCCCCTCAATAACACCCATGGCCTAGCTACATTTACTATATAAAGGAACAAGTAATGTACATTGTTTGCCCACTATGAAGTATCTCGACTAGTATGTAATCAAGATCCTAGTAATGATGGGGACGCCAATGATGTGAATATGTGTTTGGTTATGACATCGATAACTCTACCATAGCAAGAAGCAGTTTCACACTGTTCACTACTATAAAATGTTTTAGATATTTAAAAGTAGACTACATCTGTAATGAGTGAACAGACACATTAAAATGTGTTCACATACATCTGATTTACAAAAAAGTTAGAATATCATATAGTAGTGAGCGGAGGGAGTTTTAATCAATGGCCCAATGACTAGGTTCCAGGTGAAGAACCCTACGCAAGCACAATGTCATACAAATAGGATGTCCTGATAGTTTTAATATAGTGACTTATCATAACTGGTTGAACAGGCTCAGTGCTGCTCCTCCTTCTCTTGCAAGGCTCCTTCCTAACATCTTATACTTGGAAATCCTCAATCTTATCTTCATTGCACCCCCTCCGCAAGGTGACACAAACAAGTTAATGGTCTCCTTGGAAGATAAATATGCATACTTTCCAGTCTGTGAACAACACCAAAGGATGAGTTTATAACAAAACAACACCACATCATGAAACATGCCACATCTCTTGCACACAATGAAATGAGCATTTACTATGTGTGCGTTGTTTAAAAACTAGGCATACCTTCGAACTGGATCTCTAGGTACTCTTGGAGAGCCTACTTTAGTGTACAACCAAACTTTTATGTCACCTATGAGTTATACAAGCCCCCACTATAGCAGCCCTTAGTGCTTAAATCATTGACAAGCTCTGTTAGGTCAAGAACAACAAGTAATCAAAGCAAACAATCCTAGTATGACTAGCTGATTCAAACAAGAAATTGAACAGATGTGTGAGCAAATCTTGCACTACACTGAATTACATATCAAGAAAAGAAGCATAGAAGGGGGCTTAAAGACCATCACTTGACTGACAAGAGGTAAGGGTCATTTAAACATCATGTGCAACGTATGAACTAACATAAACATAGCATATTTCAGATTCTATAATGAAATGCACATGTATTAGGTTATGCCATGTATGGTGCCTAAATGTACACTATAGCAGGCATGAGTCATTCATCATTGCATGCACAATTGAACTACAGGTTAAGGGCTAGTTCTATTCCGCCTTTTCAGCGCTTATTGTCAAATTAATCCATCAAAGATGTAAATAAGTTGTTTTTGAGTTATGGGCTTGGGCTTAACTTATTTCACTTTGGGGGAGGGGGTGCTTCGGGTAGAAGCTCAATAAAAATTGAAGGGAAGGGGAATAGCGAAATGACTCTTTGTCTACCTATATTACACTCAAAATGCCACTGCTCACGCCCGCGTCACACCTGACCCTCAAGTAAAAACAACACACAAGCATTCATTGCCCTGCCTGCTTGCATCTCCTCTCCCCGTTCCCTCTACCTCGATCCCCTGCCTGCAGCGCGAGGGTTCCTCCAGCGAGCAGTCGCCACTGGTCCCATCTGGCCTGCTCCTCGACGATGCTCTGTCCAGCTAAGCTACATGGCTGGCGGGTAGGGCCAAATCTACCTGGCTGCTCCTCCCTCTGGTGCTGCCCCTCATTCTCATGGCCTTAAGCAGCTACTCTGCTATGGTCCGTCCAACGCACTACTCCTGCGGTCACCGCACAACTACGACCGATGCCCCACTCCAGCAGAAGGCACCTCATTCCCCCTCCCCTCCTCCCAGGTCATGCCCTTGAGGTGTTGTTGAAGGATGAGCTCATCCAACAAGGTGAGGATCTCCTCTGAATTTTTTCCAAATTATCATTCTGATCCGTTATACGATGAATTGCTATGAGCTGCTACTGCTGCTATATGATGCATTGCTATGAGCTGCTCCTCCTGCTGCTATATGATGAATTTCTATGAGTTGCTGCTGCTATATGATGAATTGTTATGAGATGTTGCTACTGTTATATGATGAGTTGCTATAAGCTGCTCCTTCTATATGATGAATTGCTATGAGCTGCTCCTGTTGTTGCTGTATGATGAATTGCTATGAGCTGCTCCTGCTGCTGTTATATGATGAATTGCTATGACCTACTGCTGGTATATGATGAATTGCTAGTTGCTGCTGCTTTATGATGAGTTGCTGCTATATGATGCTTTCATGTGGTGCTGCTATATGATAATAACCAGGCACTTGGACCATCGAATTTCGATAACTAATGGTCCTTCATTTAATGTAGGCAATGCGTTCTTCATTTAAATTAGGCAATGGGATCTCTATGGAAGACATTGACCAAAGTAGATTGTGCCAAGTACATGGTATCTTTGTATTTGCATTTTGAACAAATATTGATGGTCAGTTTTCCTATCATATTAATTACTGCACTGGGTTCAATTTGTGATGTTTGCAAGTCAAATTAATTTTCATATGGGCAGCAAAATGACAACATATAATGCAATCTAGACTTTTCACTAATCATACCACAGATAAGCTGAAAAGGCAGGCAATGAAAAGAACTAGTTTGCTTATTATCTGGAAGTTATATTCAAAGGTGCTTATTTTCTTAGGATAACTCGAAATAACTGTCCCTAAGAAACCTAGCCAATAACACTGACATACAAATAACATGTCATTATGATTGCAATGGACCTAGCATATCACATTGTATACGCTCACCGATGCCTCTCCTTTTTTTGCGATGTTCCATGAAATTGCCACATACATCTTGTACTAAGAAATCTTGTACTTTTTCATTGTGGCACCCCATCTGCAAGTTGACACGGCTAATTTGAGATATCTCTACATGATAATACATTGCATATCCCTTGCGCATATTTAAACCACCAAATATGATTGTGTGCGTAGCATAAACTAGCCATGACTCTATGTACTGGACTAGCAAGCACTCTAAGGGAGCCTAATGTAGTGCACTGGAATTCTTACATGCCACCTATGATTTTGTGTAATGTACTACCTCTATTCCTAAATATATGTCTTTGCAGAGATTCTAGAATGGAGCACATACAGATGTATATAGATGCATTTTTAGTGTAGATTCACTCATTTTGCTCTGTATGTAGTCTATAGTGGAATCCTTAGAAAGACTTATATTTAGGAATGGAGGGAGTATCATGTATGACATCTATATCTCTAATTTAGAAGCTAGTAGTGGAAATCATTGTCTACACAAAGGGATCACTGGTCGAAATCCTAGCAAAGCACGCTGGCAGGCACACAACAATACAAGAGAGAGACACTTACAAGATCATAGCAATGCCTCAGTCCAGGATTTTGGTTGGCCAAGCTGTTAGATCCAGAAGAAACATCATCCTTGTAGTTTTTGCCAGCTGCATAACATGTAACAATGACCTGTTAGTATATTTGAAGTACATCGGGCAGGTGACATGGACAGGTTTAAAGGTGACAAGTACCTAGGCCGCGACGGGTGCTTGGCATCTTTCCAGACGGTGGGAATGAGGTTAGGAAAGTTAGGGTGATGACGTTGTGCTGGCTGTTGGGGTCTGGTAAGGAGATCTAGAACAATGGAGTAGGGTGTTTGTGGAGCGGCTCCGGTAGGGTGGACTACAGTGTGGGCGAAGCAGATCTAAGGCCGTGGATGAGGGCATTAGTGAAGCTACTCTGGTGGTTGGGTTCAGGATGGTGTTGACGATGCAGATCTGCGGCTGTGGACGGGGTGTCAGAAGCTGCTCCGGTAGGTTGGACGAGGGTGCGATGAAGCAGATCTGAGGCCGTTGCTACCTCTTGAGCATGCGTTGGTTTTCCCTTGAAGAGGAAAGAGTGATGCAGCAAAGTAGAGTAAGTATTTCCCTCAGTTTTTGAGAACCAAGGTATCAATCCAGTAGGAGACAACACACAAGTCACCTAGTGCCTGCACAAACAATCAAGAACCTCGCAACCAACGCGGTAAAGGGGTTGTCAAATGACAACCCCTTTATCGCGTTGGTTGTGAGGTTCTTGATTGTTTGTGACAACCCCTTTATCACGTTGGTTGCGAGGTTCTTGATTGTTTGTGTAGGTACTAGGTGACTTGTGCGTTGTCTCCTACTGGATAGATACCTTGGTTCTCTATCAGATCCCACTTTCGCAAGTGACCGTGAAGGGATTGACAACTTGTCAATCCCTTCACGGTCACTGCGAAAGTGGGATCTGATAGAGATAATAAGATAAATATTTTTGGTATTTTGTTGTATAGATTGGAAAGTAAAGATTGCAAAATAGTAAACAAGATGCAATAATAAAAGAGATGCAATATAATAAAAAAAGAGACCTAGGGGCCATAGGTTTCACTAGTGGCTTCTCTCATGATAGCATGTGTTACGATGGGCGAAAAAATTACTGCCGAGCAATTGATAGAAAAGTGCATAGTTATGAAGATGTCTAAGGCAATGATCGTGAACATAAGCATCACGTCCGTGTCAAGTAGATTGAAACAATTTTGGATCTACTACTATTACTCCACACATCGACCGCTATCCACAGCATGGATCTAGAGTATTAAGTTCATAAGAACTGAGTAACGCTTTAAGCAAGATGACATGATGTAGAGGGATGAACTCAAGAAATATGACATAAACCCCATCTTTTTATCCTCGATGCAACAATACAATACATGCCTTGCTGCCCCTAATGTCACTGGGAAAGGCACCGCGAGATTGAACCCAAAGCTAAGCACTTCTCCCATGGCAAGAAAGATCAATCTAGTAGGCCAAACTAAACCGATAATTCGAAGAGACTTGAAAAGATATAAAATCATGCATATAAGAATTCAGAGAAGAACCAAATAATATTCATAGATAATCAAGTTCATAAACCCACAATACATCGGATCTCAGCAAACACACCGCAAAAGAGTATTACATCGAATAGATCTCCAAGAACATCGAGGAGAACTTTGTATTGAAGATCAAAGAGAGAGAAGAAGCCATATAGCTAATAACTATGGAGCCACTGGTCTATGGTAAACTACTCACGCTTCATCGAAGAGGCTATGGTGTTGATTTAGAAGCCCTCCGTGATTGATTCCCCCTCTGGCAGATCACCGGAAAAGGTCCCCAGATGGGATCTCACGGGTACATGAGGTTGCGGCGGTGGAAAAGTGGTTTCGTGGCTCCCCCTGATGTTTTTAGGGTATAATAGTATATATAGGTGAAAGAAGTACGTCGGTGGAGCTTCGTGGGCCCCACGAGGGTGGGGGACGCGCCTACCCCCCTAGGCGCGCCCTCCTATCTTGTGGCCGCCTCACGGATTTCCAGACTTCCACTCCAAGTCTCCTGGTTTGCTTTCAGTCCAAGAAAGATCATCACGAAGGTTTCATTCTGTTTGGATCCCGTTTGGTATTCCTTTTCTGCGGAACACTGAAATAGGCAAAAACAGAAACTGGCACTGGGCCTCCGGTTAATAAGTTAGTCCCAAAAATAATATAAAAGAGCATATTAAAGCCCATTAAACATCCAAAATAGATAATATAATAGCATGGAACAATAAAAAATTATAGATACGTTGGATACGTATCAAGCGTCCCCAAGATTAATTCCTCCTCGTCCTCGAGTAGGTAAATGATAAAACAGAATTTTTGATGTGGAATGCTACCTAACATATTTATCAATGTAATTTTCTTTATTGTGGCATGAATGTTCAGATCCGAAAGATTCAAGACAAAAGTTTAATATTAACATAAAAATCATAATACTTCAAGCATGCTAACAAAGTAATTATGTCCTCTCAAAATAACATGGCCAAATAAAGCTCATCCCTATACAATCATATAGATGTCAATGTGAGTGAGTAGGGATTTCCATGCAACGGATGCACTAGAGCTATAAAGTATGAAAGCTCAACAAGAGAAACTAAGTGGGTGTTGAGAGAGTCATGGATTAGGGGGTCTCCGGATAGCCGGACTATATCCTTTGGCCGGACTGTTGGACTATGAAGATACAAGATTGAAGACTTCGTCCCATGTCCGGATAGGACTCTACTTGGCGTGGAAGGCAAGCTAGGCAGTACGGATATGGATATCTCCTCCTTTGCAACCGACCTTGTGTAACCCTAGCCCCCTCCGGTGTCTATATAAGCCGGAGGGTTTTAGTCCATACAACATACATACAATCATACCATAGGCTAGCTTCTAGCGTTTAGCCTCTCCAATGTCGTGGTAGATCAACTCTTGTAATACTCATATCATCAAGAATAAATCAAGCAGGACGTAGGGTTTTACCTCCATCAAGAGGGCCCGAACCTGGGTAAAACATCGTGTCCCCTGCCTCCTGGGCCTTAGAAGCATAGTTCGGGACCCCCTACCCGAGATCCGCCGGTTTTGACAACGACATTGGTGCTTTCATTGAGAGTTCCTTTGTGTCGTCGCCGTTAGGCTTGATGGCTCCTACGATCATCGATAGCGATGCAGTCCAGGATGAGACTATTCTCCCCGGACAGATCTTTGTGATCGGCGGCATCACACTGCGGGCCAACTCGCTTGGCCCTCTGGAGCAGATCGAAAGTTACGCCCCTGGCCACCAGGCCAGGTTTGGAAGCTTAAACTACACGGCCGATATCCACGGAGACTTGATATTTGACGGATTCGAGCCCCTGCCTTGTGCGCCACGCGGTCACGATGAGTATGATTTAGCTCTACCATCGGACAGTGTTCAAGAAATCGCAACGGCAGCCGCTCCGACCCTCAATTCAGAGCCAATTGCGCCATCCATGGACGGGTGGATAGACCCCGCCACGGAGGCCGTATCCTCAGCGGCGATCGAGCCGAATATCGACCTTACCCTTCACAAGAGCCGTGTTGCCAAACTGCTGGATCCTTCTCCGGCCACGGACTCCGAACCGCCTGCGCCCGTTCCTGTCGGATCCGATTGGGCGCCGATCATGGTGTTTACCTCCGCGGATATTTTTCAGCACTCGCCCTTCGGCGACATACTGAAGTCATTAAGGTCTCTCTCTTTGTCAGGAGGATCCTGGCCGAACTATGTCCGGCAGGATTGGGATGCGGATGATGAAGAAATTCACCGCCCACCCACCACCCACTTAGTAGCCACTACCGATGACTTAACCGACATGCTCGACTTTGACTCCGAAGAGATCGATGGTATGGACGACGATGCGGGAGGCGAAGAGGAACCATTGCCCACAGGGCACTGGATAGCCACCTCATCATATGACATATACATGGTGGACACGCCCAAAGAAGGCAATGGCGACGGGATAGCGGAGGATGACCCCTCCAAGAAGCAACCCAAGCGCCGGCGTCAGCGGCGCCTCTCTAAGTCCCGCCAAGGCAAAAGCGGTGATACCGGCACCGGAGATAATAACACTCCGGACAGTGCCGAAGACAACAACAATCCCCTCTAGCAAGATTTAGAGCAGGAGGATGGAGAAGCCAGCCCTCCTGAGAGAGCGGCAGATGGAGAGGCGGAGGATGATAATTACATGCCTCCCTCCGAAGACGAGGCAAGCCTCGACGATGATGAATTCGTCATGCCAGAGGATCCCGTCGAACAAGAGTGCTTCAAGCGCCGGCTTATAGCCACGGCAAATAGCCTTAAGAAAAAGCAGCAGCAGCTTCAAGCTGATCAAGATTTGCTAGCTGACAGATGGACTGAAGTCCTGGCGGCCGAGGAATATAAACTCGAACGCCCCTCCAAGAGTTACCCAAAGTGCAGGTTGCTACCCCGACTGGAGGAGTCTCCGGCGTATGACGCGGCTGATCGGCCACCTCGTGGCCGCGACAGAGAGGCATTCCAGCCAAAAGCTCAGCCCGCACCCCAACGCCATTCAAATAAAAAGGCATGGGGAAATACTCCAGACCTACGAGACATATTGGAGGACAAAGCAAAACATGCAAGATCGATCTACGGATCACGAGGGCGCACCACTATGAGAGACGATAATCGTCATGCCGGATACAGTAAAAGTAAGTCCGGCTAGGCCGAACACAGCGGGCAAGACTCATTTGAGCTGCGTCGCGATATAGCCTAGTACAGAGGCGCCGCACACCCCTTCACAAACGAAGTAATGGGTCATCAAATCCCAGAGGGTTTCAAGCCCGTATATATAGAATCATACAACGGCACAACAGATCCTGTGGTATGGATCGAGGATTTCCTCCTGCACATCCACATGAACCGCGGTGATGACCTACACGCCATCAAATACCTCCCACTCAAACTCAAAGGACCAGCTCGGCATTGGCTCAACAGCTTGCCAGCAGAGTCCATTGGTCGTTGGGAAGATCTGGAAGCCGCATTCCTCGACAACTTTCAGGGCACTTATGTGTGACCACCAGATGCCGATGACTTGAGCCACATAATTCAGCAACCAGAGGAATCGGCCAGGCAATTCTGGACACGGTTCCTAACAAAGAAAAATCAAATCGTCGACTGTCCGGATGCAGAGGCCCTAGTAGCTTTTAAGCACAACATCCGCGACGAATGGCTCGCCAGGCACCTTGGCCAGGAAAAGCCGAAATCTATGGCAGCCCTCACGACACTCATGACCCGCTTTTGTGCGGGAGAGGACAGCTGGTTGGCTCACAACAATAACATATCAAAGAATCATGGTACTTCGGATACCAAGGACGGCAACGGCAGGTCACGTCGCAACAAACATAAGCGCTGCATTAACAACGACAATACCGAGGACAAGGTAGTCAATGCTGGATTCAAAGGCTCTAAACCCGGTCAGCGGAAAAAGCCATTCAAAAGAAGCACTCCGGGCCCGTCCAGCTTGGACCGTATACTCGATCGCTCGTGTCAAATACACGGCACCCCCGACAAGCCAGCCAACCACACCAACAGGGATTGTTGGGTGTTCAAGCAGGCCAGCAAGTTAAACGCCGAAAACAAAGATAAGGGGTCACATAGCGATGACGAGGAGGAGCCCTGGAAGCCGAACACCGGAGGACAGAAGAGGTTCCCCCCACAAGTGCGGACGGTGAACATGATATACGTAACCCACATCCCCAAGAGGGAGTGGAAGCGTGTGCTCAGGGACGTATATGCGTTGGAGCCAGTCGCCCCAAAGTTCAACCCATGGTCCTCCTGTCTGATCACATTCGATCGCAGGGACCAGCCCACTAGTATCCGTCATGGCGGATTCGCCGCAATGGTCCTAGACCCAATCATTAACGGATTTCACCTCACTCGAGTCCTTATTGATGGCGGCAGCAGCCTAAACCTGCTTTATCATGACATAGTGCGCAAAATGGGTATAGACCCCTCGAGGATCAAACCCACAAAAATGACCTTTAAAGGCGTCATACCAGGTGTAGAGGCCCATTGCACAGGCTCAGTCACATTGGAGGTGGTCTTCGGATCCCCGGATAACTTCCGAAGCGAAGAGTTAATCTTCGATATAGTCACGTTCTGCAGTGGCTACCATGCACTGCTCGGGCGAACTGCATTTGCGAGATTCAATGCGGTACCGCATTATGCATACCTCAAGCTCAAGATGCCAGGACCTCGGGGGTTCATTACAGTCAATGGAAACACAGAGCGCTCTCTCCGCACGGAGGAGGACACTACGGCCCTCGCAGCAAAAGCGCAAAGCAGCCTCTTAAGGCAATCCACTACTTCGGCAATTAAGGACCCGGACACCTTCAAGCGCGCCCGGAGTAATCGGCAACAGGACCGCCTGGCACGTTCCGAGCTTGCATAGCAATGCGGCCCCCACCCCGGTCCCAGCCAAACGGCGAAGCCCGTGCCACGCGTACATAATTACGCATTAAAAATACCATGGGAACAGGTGGGAAGGGGGGCACGACTACGGCATGCTCCAAGACGCGGCTTAAACCGCACTAGGGGCTTCCCGCTTTGTTATTTTTCTCTTTCAGGACTTTAATCTCTGGAAACCCTGTCCGGCAGCATGATTGCCGAACACATGATGCAGCAACCAAGGAGGCAGAAAGCTATGTCACACCACGGAACTCTCAGGTGGATTACGATAACGAGTGGAATACTTGCTTTAATACTATTCCTCAGCTTGCCCTTGGAAGGGACATGTCAAATAGTCCTACTTTTTTCTTATCGCACTACTTGTATCATTCTGCTTTAACGCACATTTTTGAATAAACAATGCATAGCATTAAGACTATTATTGCATTCATTCATGTACATGCATTCTGCTTTAACGCACCTTTTTGAATAAACAATGCATAGCATTAAGACTATTATTGCATTCATTCATGTACATTCATGACATCTAGCACTCGTACACTCTGGTACGGACAATACGCTAGGGGCTTAAGCATGCCCATAATACGGCGTGAGAAGTCCGAACACTTTCGACAGTGTGGCACCCCGAACTTATAACATTATATCCATCAGCTCCGAATCATGTCTTGGGTCAATAGTTGGGTTTGCTCGGCTCCCATGTTTTGGTACCTTACGTTCCGCTATATCGGCTAAGGTAGCACTGGGAGAACTTCTGTGATTGTGCCCTGGTTCTGTTGGGCTAAGCACCTCAGTAAAGAAAGCTAAAACTGAATGTCATGATAAGGCGAGAGACTGGTCGCTGTTCGAGAGGTTTCAAGTCCCTAAAGACTTATGCCGCTTAGAGCGAGGAGTCGGCCCTGTCTGGCTTAAGGCATGAATAGCGTCCTGAATTCGGCCTTCCGAATACTAGGGGCTTCACCGAAATTTAAAATTATAGAATTCTATGGCTAAGTGAGAGTGATAACGCATTATAGTCCGATTGCCTTGTTCGTTGTGCTGAGCACCTCCCTCGAAGGACCCAAAAATGGGAACAAGAGTGCTCAGGTTTATCCCGAACACCCCAGCACTCGTGGTGTGGGCGCAGAAGCCGACGACTAGCCATCTCTCAGCTTTGATAAACAGCCGAACAGAAGGTATTATTTTAAATTCAAACAAGCGTTGCATATCGCATATGAACAAGTTTTCATAATACAGGATTACACAAGCAAGTTTATTCAAATATTACATCTTTCGCACACTCGTCCGCTACAAGGCGGGTAACCTTCAGGACACCCTCATAGTACATCTCGGGGTGGCGATGCTCCTTGCCCTGCGGCGGCCCTTCCTTCACCAGCTTCACGGCGTCCAGTTTGGCCCAGTGCACCTTCGCACGAGCAAAAGCTCGGCGTGCACCTTCGATGCAGACGGACCGCTTGATGACTTCCAGCCGTGGGGAGGCATCCACAAGCCGCCTCACCAGGCCGAAGTAGCTGTTGGGAAGGGCGTCGCCAGGCCACATCCGGACTATAAAGCCCTTCATGGCCTGTTTGGCCGCCTTGTGCAGCTCGACCAGTTGCTTCAGCTGGTCGCTCAGAGGCATCGGGTGTTCGGTCCCAGTAAACTGAGACCAGAACAGCTTCTCCATTGAGATTCCTCCTCGGCCTGGTAAAACTGTGCGGCATTCGACACACTGCGGGGCAAATCTGCGAATGCTCCTGGAGAGCTCCGTACTCGGGTAAGTAACAAGTAATTTACTTTCACATGATTGCTTTGCATATTGAATGCCTTACCCGCCGCTATCTTGTTCATCGCATCAATCTCCTGGAGGGCCTTTTGGGCTTCAGCCTTGGCACTCTTTGCACTCTCGAGGGTCGCGGCAACCTCGGACTCCCGTTCTTCAAATCAAACTCCAACGCCTCGTGCTTCGTCACGAGAGCGTGGAGCTCTTGCTGCACCTCTCCCACCCGTGCCTCTTGTTTTTGCCGCTCGGTGCGCTCTTGGGCCGCTTTGTTTTCGGCCTCGGATAGCGTTTTCTTCAGGGTTGCCACTTCAGCCGTGGCCCCTGGCAAATCAAAGATGATCCTGTCATTTTGCAATCGCATCCTTTTTGTATATATATACATATCGATAGACTAGGTATTACTTACCTTTGTTCTCCTCGAGCTGCCTCTTGGCAAGGCCGAGCTCTTGCTTGGACCCTTCGAGGTCCTGCTTCAGTACGGCGACCTCCGCAGTCAGTGCGGCAGAGGTCAGCAGCGAAGCCTGCATACGCATATAGACATACTTATATTAGACTCCTGCAGTTATTAGTTGATCCTCTATTCGTCTTTTCTTTTTGAACACCAAACAAAGCATCAGGGGCTACTGTCTATGCGGTAATATTTTTCCTATATTTCAAATACTTACCTCAAAGCCTGTTAGAAGGCTGGCACAGGCTTCAGTCAGTCCGCTCTTGGCGGACTGAACCTTCTGGATCACCGCACTCATAATAGTGCGGTGCTCTTCGTCGATGAAAGCGCTGCGAAGCGCTACCAGCAGATTGTCTGGTGCCTCTGGATGGACAGAGGTCACCGGCACGGGCGTCTTGCCCCTTTTGGAAGGAGGCCGCCTGCCCGGGTTTGGAACCACTGGGGGTTCCGGCGCAAGGTTCGGCTAAAGGCCGAACTCGGAGCCCTCGGGAGCCTTACTCCCTCTGCTCCCGGAGTCCGGAAGGTCGCCCTGAGGCGCCTCCGGGACTGTCTCCCCTCGACCCGGTGCCTCTTGAGACAGCACCTCGGTGTTGTCCGTTGGGCAAGGGAAGGTGGCGGTCGGAAGTGGATCGCTATCCATATCCGACGAGTCCAAAGAGCCATCCGACAAAGATATGTCGATACGGGCTTGGGGCGGTCTACATAATCATATTCGGCGTTTGGAGAAGCAGTGCGACAAAAGGTATGCTATGAGTTACTCTGGTATCCCAATACTTACGACTTCGCCAGGGGCTTGGCCCTGAGCAGCCACTCGTCTTCATCTTCGGCGGCGGTGGTGGAGAAGTCCGGAAGGAGAGTCCTTCCCTTCTTGGACCCTTCGCCCCCCCCCCCCCCGGTTGGGGCGGCCTTCCTTTTCTTGTCTCCCCCGGCTGGAGGGGGAGCATCTTCCTCTTCCTCCTCGTCTTAGTGGGAGGAGTGCGTCGCAGAGTCATCGGACAATGAGTCCGATACCACCTAGCGTCGGGAACTCTTTCAGGTTCCCTTGGTCTTCTTCTTGGTCTTCTCCGGCACCTTGTAAGGAGCCGGAGTCAGCATCTCCATCAGGAGAGCGTCCGCACTGTCTTCGAGCAGAGGGGCCGAACAGTTGATCTTCTCCGATGCCCCCACCCAGTCTTGTCAAAGGCATGGGAGCTCAGACCCCGCATGTGGTTAAGCTATGGGAAGTAAAAATCCTACCAGATGTACAAAACTTACCGGATTCGCAGGGCGCTTCGCGCTTAGCCCGCGGTCCACGGTGAGAGAGGGGGGACCTCGGCGCCCTTGAACAACACCCTCCAGACGTCCTTGTGCGTCGTGTCGAAGAGCTCGGTCAGAGTCTGGTGCTGGGCCGGGTCGAACTCCCACAAGTTGAAATCCCATTGTTGACACGGGAGGATCCGGCGGAAGAGCATCACCTGGACTATGTTGACAAGCTTGAGCTTCTTGCTTGCCATATTCCGGATACATTTCTGGAGTCCGTCTAGCTCCACCGATGAACCCCGGGATAGGCCCTTCTCTTTCGAGGAGGTGAGCCGCGTGGGGATTCCGGATCGAAACTCGAGGGCCACCACCCAGTTGGTGTCACGCGACTCGGTGATGTAGAACCACGCCGATTGCCACCCCTTTATGGTCTCCACGAAGGAGCCTTCAAGCCATATACCATTGGGCATCTTGCCCACCATGGCTCCGCCGCATTCCGCTTGCTGGCCTCCCACCACGTTCGGCTTGATATTGAAGGTCATCAGCCACAGACCGAAGTGGGGCCGGATGCGGAGGAAAGCCTCACACACGACGATGAACGCCGAAATGTTAAGGATGAAGTTCGGGACCAGATCATGAAAGTCCAGGCCGTAGTAGAACATAAGACCGCGAACGAATGGATGGAGGGGAAACCCCAGTCCGCGGAGGAAGTGGTGGAGGAAAACTACCCTCTCGTGAGGCTCCAGGGTAGGAACGGTCTGCCCCGCAGCGGGCAGCTGATGCGCGATATTCGCGGCTAAGTATCCGGCTCCGCACAGCTTTTTGATGTGTCCCTCCGTGACGGAGGAAGCCATCCACTTGCCTCCCGCTCCGGACATGTTTGGAGAAGGTTGAGGAGAAGGATGTGGACTTGGGCATTGGAGCTCAAGTGCGCAAGAATGGATGAGCAAGGAGGAAGAAGGCGTGGGTAGAAAAAGGTTAAACCTTATCCCCTTATAAGGGCGGCCGAAACTATGCGCCCCCACTAGCCTGGTAAAACTCGCTTATCCCCCAAGCACTGTAATTGGTGGCGCGGTTGGGTTACCCACGCCCGTATTGATGAGAATCCCGTAATAAGGGGGACACGATCTCTGCTTTGACAAGACGTGTCAAGAAACGTTATGTGCGGGGCAAGTTAAAGAACAACGGTTCGAATAATCAACGAGCCATGGCATGATGTCATGGTGCCAAAACGTGTCAGCAGATTAGATTTGTGGAAATATTATTCTCTCTACGGTGGTATGTGGAACTTATTTTGCAGGGTTGGACACTATCCTTTTATTCGAACTCTTCTGTGGTGTATCCGGAGGAGGAACCCGCCTTGCAATGCCGAAGACAACACTGTGCGCCGGACTCATTGTCATTGAAGCCTGGTTCAGGGGCTACTGAGGGAGTCCTGGATTAGGGGGTCTCCGGACAGCCGGACTATATCCTTTGGCCAGACTATTGGACTATGAAGATACAAGATTGAAGACTTCATCCCGTGTCCGGATAGGACTCTACTTGGCGTGGAAGGCAAGCTAGGAAGTACGGATATGGATATATCCTCCTTTGTAACCGACCTTGTGTAACCCTAGCCCCCTCCGGTGTCTATATAAGCCGGAGGGTTTTAATCCATACAACATCCATACAATCATACCATAGGCTAGCTTCTAGGGTTTAGCCTCTCCGATCTCGTGGTAGATCAACTCTTGTAATACTCATATCATCAAGAATAAATCAAGCAGTACGTAGGATTTTACCTCCATCAAGAGGGCCCGAACCTGGGTAAAACATCGTGTCCCCTGCCTCTTGTTACCATCCGCCTTAGACGCACAGTTCGGGACCCCCTACCCGAGATCCGCCGGTTTTGACACCGACAGGTGTGCATCCAACTTGCTTGCTCACGAAGACCTAAGGAATTTGAGGAAGCCCATCGTTGGAATATACAAGCCAAGTTCTATAATGAAAATTTCCCACTAGTATATGAAAGTGACGAAATAAGAGACTCTCTATCATGAAGATCATGGTGCTACTTTGAAGCACAAGTGTGGAAAAAGGATAGTAGCATTGTCCCTTCTCTTTTTTATCTCATTTTTCTTTCTTTTTTCTTTTCTATTTTTTTGGGCCTTCTTTTTTTATTTGGCCTTTCTCTCTTTTTCCACTTTATTTTCTCACATGGGACAATGATCTAATAATGATGATCATCACACTTCTATTTATTTACAACTCAAAGATTACAACTCGATACTTAGAACAAAAATATGAATCTATATGCGTGCCTCCGGCGGTGTACCGGGATGTACAATGAATCAAGAGTGACATGTATGAAAAATTATGAACGGTGGCTTTGCCACAAATACGATGTCAACTACATGATCATGCAAGGTAATATGACAATGATGGATCGTGTCATAATAAACAGAACGGTGGAAAGTTGCATGGCGATATATCTCGGAATGGCTATGGAAATGCCATAATAGGTAGGTATGGTGGCTATTTTGAGGAAGGTAAATGGTGGGTTTATGGTACCCGCGAAAGTTGTGCAGTACTAGAGAGGCTAGCAATGGTGGAAGGGTGAGAGTGAGCATAATCCATGAACTCAACATTAGTCGTAAAGAACTCACATACTTATTGCAAAAATCTACAGGTCATCATAAACCAAGCACTGCGAGCATGCTCCTAGGGGGATAGATTGGTAGGAAAAGACCATCGCTCGTCCCCGACCGCCACTCATAAGGAAGACAATCAAAAAATACCTCATGCTTCAAATTTGTTACACAACGGTTACCATATGTGCATGCTACGGGCCATGCAAACCTCAACACAAGTATTTCTCAAATTCACAATTACCCCACTAGCATGGCTCTAATATCACCATCCTCATGTCTCAAAACAATCATCAAGTATCAAACTTATCCTACTATTCAATGCATCTTATATGCAAGTTTTTATCATACCCATCTGGGATGCCCATCATATTAGGACTAATTTTATAACCAAAGCAAATTACCATGCTGTTCTAAAAGACTCTCAAATTAATATAAGTGAAGCATGAGAGATCAATAATTTCTATAAAATAAAACCACCACCGTTCTCTAAAAATATATAAGTGAAGAACTAGAGCAAAATTATATAGCTGAAAAGATATAAGTGAAGCACATAGAGTATTCTAATAAATTCCGATTCATGCGTGTCTCTCCCAAAAGGTGTGTACAGCAAGGATGATTGTGGTAAACTAAAAATCAAAGGCTCAAATCATACAAGACGCTCCAAGAAAAACACATATCATGTGGTGAATAAAAATATAGCCTCAAGTAAAGTTACCAATAGACGAAGACGAAAGAGGGGATGCCTTCCAGGGCATCCCCAAGCTTAGGCTTTTGGTTGTCCTTGAATTTTACCTTGGGGTTCCTTGGGCATCCCCAAGCTTGCATGCCTGCAGGTCGACTCTAGAGGATCCCCGGGTACCGAGCTCGAATTCGCCCTATAGTGAGTCGTATTACAATTCACTGGCCGTCGTTTTACAACGTCGTGACTGGGAAGTATAAGAAAATAAACCACCACCTTAAGATACCGTAATGAACTCATTCTTTATTTATATTTGTGTTAAACCTACTGTATTCCAACTTCTCTATGGTTTGTACCCCCAGATACTAGCCATATATGCATCAAAATAAGCAAACAACACGTGAAAAACAAAATCTGTCAAAAACAGAACAGTCTGTAGCAATCTGAAGGTTTCGAATACTTCTGTAACCCCAATTTTTTGAAAAATTAGGACGACGAGGAAAACTTGTATATTGATCCACTACAGTTGGAATTGGTATTTTATCACTCTCTGGTAAAAAATGAAAATTATTTTCGTGAGCACATACTTTCTGTTTTTATCAGCAAGATCAAACAACAATCACTCAAGAAGATCCTAAAGGCTTTACTTGGCACAAACACTAATTAAAACATAAAAACACAATCATAAAAGAGGCTAGACAAATTATTTATTACTAAACATGAACAAAAAGTAAAGAACAAAAATAAAATTGGGTTGTCTGCCAACAAGCGCTATCGTTTAACGCCCCTAGCTAGGCATAAAAGCTAGAATAAATCTAGGTATTATCATCTTTGGTATGCAATTCATAAGTGTCTCTCATAATAGATTCATAAGGTAATTTAATTTTCTTCCTAGGAAAGTGCTCCATGCCTTTCCTTAACGGAAATTGGAATCTAATATTTCCTTCTTTCATGTCAATAATTGCACCAATCGTTCTACGAAAAGGTCTACCAAGAATAATAGGACATGTAGGATTGCAATCTATATCAACGACAATGAAATCTACGGGCACATAGTTCCTATTTGCAAAAATAAGAACATCATTAATTCTTCCCATAGGTTTCTTAATGCTGGAATCCGCAAGATGCAAATTTAAAGAACAATCATCAAGTTCACGAAAACCTAGCACATCACACAAAGTTTTCGGAATCGTGGAAACACTAGCACCCAAATCACACAAAGCATAGCATTCATAATCTTTAATCTTAATTTTAATAGTAGGTTACCACTCATCGTAAAGTTTTCTAGGGATAGAAACTTCTAGTTCAAGCTTTTCTTCATGGGATTGCATTAAAGCATCAACGATATGTTTAGTAAAAGCTTTATTTTGATCATAAGCATGAGGATAATTTAACACAGATTGCAACAAGGAAATACAATCTATCAAAGAGCAATTATCATAATTAAATTCCTTGAAATCCAAAATAGTTGGTTCATTGCTATGTAAAGTTTTGACCTCTTCAATCCCACTTTTATTAATTTTTGCATCAAGATCTAAAAACTCCGAATCATTGGGACGCCTTTTAACTAAAGTTGACTCATCTCCAGTCCCATCTTTATCAAGATTCATATTAGAAAAAAAGATTTAACAGGAGACACATCAATCACTTTTAGATCTTCATCATTATTATCATGAAAACTAGAAGAACATGTTTTCACAAAGCAATCTTTTTTAGCACGCATCCTAGCAGTTCTTTCTTTGCACTCGTAAATGGAAATTCTCATGGCATTGAGAGACTCATTGATTTCATGCTTAGGTGGAATAGATCTAAGTTTCAAAGAATCAACATCAAGAGAAATTCTATCCACGTTCCTAGCCAACTCATCAATCTTAAGGAATTTTTCTTCAACAAAAGCATTCAAATTCTTTTGCAAACTCATAAATTCTTTAACACTAATCTCAAAATCAGAGGTCATCTTATTAAAATTTCCATAAGAGTTGTTGTAGGAATTGCCATAATTATTAGAGGAATTACTAGGAAACGGCCTAGAATTAAAGTTTCCTCTATACGCGTTGTTACCAAAATTGTTCCTACCAAGAAAATTCACATCCATAGATTCATTATTATTCTCGATCAAAGTGGACAAAGGCATACCATTAGGATCGAAAGAAACACTTTTATTAGCAAACAATCGCATGAACTTTTTTACTAGTGGATCTTTCGGTGTGCCATTGAGAATAATTAACGATCATATTGTATAGGAGTTTAGTAGCTTCTCCTAAAGTGATTTCCATAAAAGTGCCTACCACGGCCGAATCTAAAAGATTTCTAGAAGCAAAATTCAATCCGGCATAATTTTTTTGTATAATCATCCACAAATTCAAACCATGAGTAGGGCAATTACGTATCATTAGCTTCATCCTCTCCCAAGCTTGTGCAACATGCTCATGATCAAGTTGCTTAAAATTCATAATATCGTTCCTAAGGGAGATAATTTTAGCAGGAGAAAATACTTAGAGATAAAAGCATCTTTGCACTTATTCCATGAATTAATACTATTTTTAGGCAAAGAAGAGAACCAAGTTTTAGCACGATCTCTAAGTGAAAACGGAAGTAGCTTAAATTTAACAATATCATTATCCACATCTTTATTCTTTTGCATATCACACAAATCAACAAAGTTGTTTAGATGGGTAGCGGCATCTTCACTAGGAAGGGCAGAAAATTGATCTTTCATAACAAGATTCAACAAAGCGGTATTAATTTCACAAGATTCAGCATCGGTAGTAGGAGCAATCGGAGTGCTAATAAAATCATTGTTGTTGGTATTGGAAAAGTCACACAATTTAGTGTTATCTTGAGCCATCGTGACAAACAATCAATCCAACACACAAGCACACAAGAAGCAAGAGAAAAGAGACGAACAGAAAAAGGGAGAAATAAAATGGCAAAGGTGAAGTGGGGGAGAGGAAAATGAGAGGCAAATGGCAAATAATGTAATGCCAGGGAGAAGAGTTTATGATGGGTACTTGGTATGTCTTGACTTGGCGTAGATCTCCCCGACAACGGCGCCAGAAATCCTTCTTGCTACCTCTTGAATAGGAAAGGGTGATGCAGCAATGTGGCGTAAGTATTTCCCTCAGTTTATGAGAACCAAGGTATCAATCTAGTAGGAGACAACGCACAAGTCACCTAGTACCTGCACAAACAATCAAGAACCTTGCAACCAACATGATAAAGGGGTTGTCAATCCCTTCACGGTCACTTGCGAAAGTGAGATCTAGTAGAGATAATAAGATAAATATTTTTGGTATTTTGTTGTATAGGTTGAAAGTAAAGATTGCAAAATAGTAAACAGGATGCGATAATAAAAGAGATGTGAAATAATAAAAAAGAGACCCGGGGCCATAGGTTTCACTAGTGGCTTCTCTCATGATAGCATGTGTTATGGTGTGTGAACAAATTACTACCGAGCAATGGATAGAAAAGTGCATAGTTATGAAGATATCTAAGGCAATGATCGTGAACATAGGCATCACGTCCGTGTCAAGTAGATCGAAACGATTCTGCATCTACTACTATTACTCCACACATTGACCGCTATCCAGCATGCATCTAGAGTATTAAGTTCATAAGAATAGAGTAATGCTTTAAGCAAGATGACATGATGTAGAGGGATGAACTCAACCAGCATGACATAAACCCCATCTTTTTATCCTCGATGGCAACAATACAATACGTGCCTTGCTGCCCCTGCTGTCACTGGGAAAGGACACCACAAGATTTAACCCAAAGCTAAGCACTTCTCCCATTCCAAGAAAGATCAATCTCGTAGGCCAAACTAAACCGATAATTCGAAGAGACTTGCAAAGATATCAAATCATGCATATAAGAATTCATAGAAGAACCAAATAATATTCATAGATAATCAATTTCATAAACCCACAATTCATCGGATCTCGGCAAACACACCGCAAAAGAGTATTACATCTAATAGATCTCCAAGAATATCGAGGAGAACTTTCTATTGAAGATCAAAGAGAGAGAAGAAGTCATCTAGCTAATAACTATGGACCCGAAGGTCTGTGGTAAACTACTCATGCTTCATCGGAGAGGCTATGGTGTTGATGTATAAGCCCTCCGTGATTGATTCCCCCTCTAGCAGATCGCTGGAAAAGGTCCCCAGATGGGATCTCACGGGTAAAGAAGATTGCAGCGGTGGAAAAGTGGTTTCGTGGCTCCCCCTGATGTTTTTAGGGTATAAGAGTATATATAGGCGAAAGAAGTACGTCAATTGAGCTCCGTGGGGCCCACGAGGGTGGGGGGCGCGCCTACCCCCCTGAGCACGCCCTCCTATCTCGTGGCCGCCTCACGGAGTTCCATACTTCCACTCCAAGTCTCTTGGTTTTCTTTCGGTCCAAGAAAGATTATCGCGAAGGTTTCATTCCGTTTGGTATTCCTTTTCTGTGAAACACTGAAATAGGCAAAAAATAGAAATTGGCACTGGGTCTTTGGTTAATAGGTTAGTCCCAAAAATAATATAAAATAGCATATTAAAGCCCATTAAACATCCAAAATAGATAATATAATAACATGGAACAATCAAAAATCATAGATACGTTGGAGACGTATCAGCCGTGGACTTGGGCGTTGGCTAAGCGGCCCTGGTATGGTTGAGAATGGTATAGGCAAAGCTACTCCGGTAGGATTGAGGATGGTGTTGGCAAAGCGGCTCCGGTAGGGTTGAGGAAGGTGTCGGTGAAGAGGATCAGAGGCCGTCGAAGGGGGCGTTGGTGGGGCGGCTCCGGGGGTGTGGACGAAGTGTCCCCTATGGGGGGTACGAAGGAGCCGTTGTAGATGCGCTGTGGTTGACGAGAGTACCTGCGAAGCAGATCAGGCGCCGTGGACTAGGCCGACACTGAATGGTCTATGGTATAGTGGTGGATGAGTAGTCTACTTGTTTCTAGGGGAGGTGGGAGGGGTAGACGCGGCCGCAGAGATCCGGCGAGGTGGACGCCACTAGGAGTGAATGGGCTTTGGTACGCCGGTGGATGAGCAACCTAGTGTTTCAAGAGGGGAGGGGTAGAAAGGCCGATGAAGTACGGACGGCGTGATGTAAGATGCTCTGGTGCTGTGGAGTAGTAATTTTTGCGGGAGGGAGGAGAAAATGGGGGTGCCGTGTGGTGGGGCGAACTGGAAGTTACCAAAGCAGACCCGACCTATTATATAAATGAGGGTCGTATTGTAACTATTGTTCTCCGTGCACCAAGGACAAAAGGGGAATTTCGCATGTTAAGACTAGGTGGCGGAAATTTTAGAAGGAGGCGGGAGACTTTGCCGCCCACGGGATCGTTCATATCCAGTTTGAACTAATTTTGGACACTGCTAGCGGGAAGGTCATGCGAGACTATGTACACGGGGCACACGTCAGTAGTTAATAATTGGTATGAAGTCCACCCCGAAAAAAGACAATAACTCGGGATGACGCACTGATAACTTGGACGTTCACACGGGCGCGACCAATCATACTGGTATAGAGGCACGTTCACAAAAAATGGATCAAACGCTCAGCCTATGTATTTCTCATGTAAATATATAATTTAGTGTCAGTGGTTATTTATTTTAAACATAATGCATTGACGTGTTAATTTTAATATAGAGGCACAAAAAGAAATGGATATTGTAGTCCCACGAAAGAAATGGATATTGTAGTCCGCTACTTAAAAGTGTTACCTCATATGATTACATGGCCTCCATTTCATAAATTGCGTACCTATTGAATTCATATATGAATATTACATATATTACTTCATAATAGAACCTTAAATCATCCAAGACTAATGAATTTGAATGCAAAACTAACAATGGTGCATGTACATGATAACTACAATGGTTGTTTGAAGAAACATCACTGTAACTTTGGCGTGCACAATTGAGAAGTACTATTTGGAAAAAAATGTGATATGTGAGTGTTCAATCTTTATAGCATTGAATCGATATCGTATCTTTGGCCACGATACAAAGTATATATTGATTTATGTTCAAGCGATGCACGTCCATGATCGCTAGATAGTGATACGTGAATGAATTGTGAAATCTCTCTCACATGTATACACATCTCATTTCTCCGTGTTCATCGGAATCACACACGCGCACTTTGTGTATTTCTCTCCCTCCGTCAAGGTTAGAATTCGTCTTTCTACCCCGTCCTACAAGTCTCTCGTACAAAAAAAAAACACGCTCCCTCTGTCGAACACACCCACCAATTTAATTTCACCCACCCACCACCACTAATGTCTCAAAGTATAACTATGTCTTGCACACATATGCGTAAGGTTAACTCGAGTCCCAGAACCATATGAATACATACAATGGGATTCCAGTAGAGCACCTTTCATTTCCAGATTCCGCTCACACACACACATGACATTGTTTCTCTCTTCATTTTTATCCGGCACTTGCATGCACACCGCTTGTTTATCTCTGTGATGCTTTAAGTATGCCTTGCACACATGCTATCTACCTATCCCTTAATATAGATAGGTATCACACAAACCCCTTCTCCCTATATCTAAGTGCCACTGCCCCCCCCCCCACACACTTCCCGACACCGAAGGAGTAGCGTGACACCTCGATCATGATACTGATCTATCTACTGGCTTCTCTCTCTCACGCACACACACACTTCCCGACACCGAAGGAGTAGGGTGACACCTCAATCTTGATACTAATCTATCTACTGGCTTCTCTCTCAAATACACACACACACACTCGCTAGTCGTGCCTCTGTGCCTACCGCGCGCACATTCTCGATACGTCTTTCTCTCTGTCCCCCTTCCCCACTGACGGTGTCCTGGACTAGGGGGTACTCAACACGTCATCTCCCGATCTGATAGATTGGGCCGAGGACCCCCGTGGCCGTATACTCATGGGCCAGTTCGGGCAGCTGCCACATACAAAGAAGATTCCGCAAGACTTGGCGATCAAGACAAGGACTTCAACCCACCGGCGTATTCGGCTAGAACTCTTGTTAATCTAGGCCTCTGGTGCATTATATAAACCAGGGCCAGGCTAGTCGATAGATCATATATACAAACAATCATACCATAGGCTAGCTTCTAGGGTTTAGCCTCCTCGATCTCGTGGTAGATCTACTCTTATACTACCCATATCATCAATATTAATCAAGCAGGACGTAGGGTTTTACATCCATTGAGAGGGCCCGAACCTGGGTAAAACTTCGTGTCCCTTGCCTCTTGTTACCATCCAGCCTAGACGCACAATTCGGGACCCCCTACCCGAGATCCGCCGGTTTTGACACCGACATTGGTTCTTTCACTGAGAGTTCCCCTGTGTGACCGACAAAAGGATCGATGGCTCGTCTGCAGATCAACTGCGACTTCGGCATCTTCGTCACCCGCTCGACTGGTCACCTTGGTTCGACCAAGAATTGCGCCTCGTGTTAAGATCACCATGTTCGGACGAGGGCCTTCATCAAGCATCAACTCCGATCTCTATCAAGATCACGGAGGAATCATCTATGGAGCTCGGGGGCTCAACGTCAACATTGCCCTCAAGCGACCGTGCTGTTTTTTTGGACAGCGAACTCGTATCTGCCTCCACCACCTCTTGAAGTATCGCTTTGACGATCTCTTTGGTGGAATTGTGCGGAATTGAGTCTATAAGAACCCTGGAAAATTTTGTCGAGTTCCGATGAAGGAATCTCTTGCAATCCACGATATACCGGAGCCCTGTCAAATCCGGACAGGAATTTGGATGAGTTTAGGGCGTGGTGTCCAGCTTCTAGCTCGGACGTCCTTTGGAAGATCCAACCGTTGATTGGCTGCGTAATTCCTATATCTAGCACCTCTCAAAAGTTCAGCTCGATCCGACCGTCCAAACTCTGGGAACCTTCCGATTAGTGCATCACCTTTTGGATCTGTTTTCTGCGCGAAAACGAATCCGACCCGAGTTCGTCTTTTTTATGAACGGGATTTCGGACATCCCTTTTGAAGGAAGTTTTGTATGGGGTATTGTGTTTTGTTCCCGAACACATCCCACTAACTTTAAGATCTTTTGAACACGATCTTCAACATCATGCTGGTGTCAAACCAGTCCGGCAATATTGCTCCATGGCTGCCGACCTGCGCTAGACACGTTGTCACTTTGTTGAGCCGAGTTCAACTTCTTTGGATCATCATCTCGGCTAGCCGAACAAGAGTCCGGCATCGCGAAGGATAAATCATCACCAACATCGCCGCCCCACGGATTACACGGAGCGGGCATACCAGCATCGCCGCACGGTCGCTTCATCAAGCCAGCATCGACCACGTCACGACCTGCATCAGCAGGGCCGCACTATCACTTCTTCAAGCTGGTGTCCATCACGCCGACCTATTTCGATTCATCGGCTGACATCGAGGCTTCGACATCTCGGCTGGACCGGGGGCTTCGCCATCTCATCATCAACCTACTCCGGACACTTCAGCGTCACTAGCCGACCAGCTCCGTCACGTTAGCTGGACCGAGGGCTTTGCCTCGGCGAGCCAACCTTTGTCAGCATTGCCATGCCATCGTTTTATCACCCATCAGGCAATGGGTGTGCGGATCGAGTCCCAATTTTGAGAATCACCTTCCTTCGGATTGCTACAACAAATAAACCAGGTCCATCAAATGATGGCCGCATTAACGACGGTCGCGTGGTGGTTCGGTCAGTTTCCGTACATAGTCCGGCGAACGCCGCATTCGGAACTCGGACCGACCTGTGAATTCAGGCTTTGCCACACCTTTACCGCATCACGCCGACGCCCTGCATCGATATTGACTTCGGCGCCAGGCCATATTTCTTTTATTACTCACTTTGCATAAATTATTTATTATGCAACGATTTTTTTAATTATTATTACTATTATCTCTGATTTGCACTATTTTTTGTGCATAGGAAAATGTTCCGGGGACTTCGGCGTCACTCTGCCGGTCTACATTGACCGTGCTATGTCACCACTTCGGCGTGTCGAGCTCTCCGCTTCGCCACCTCGAGACTGGCTTGGGGATGGAACCTTGCCCTGCATCAAGCTCGGACCGCGTCATCAATACCGAACACATTAACTAGCTAAGTCGCTTTCATGCTCAAAGCTTTAATTTCTAACTTGTGTTCGGTTCGACCAAGCATTATACTTTTTTGGAAAAAAGTTGCTTGTAAAAAAGTTCCTTGTCCAAACTTTGTTTGTGACGCATAAATTCAAATACCCCGTTTACTTGGGGGCTTCCTTTATGAAGCTTTTCCTGTTGCATATGATTATACTTGTACGGCTTTGTTCCTTGTTCGTGTATTACGCCACAATATGCACCATATTGACTTAAGCGACTTGAAAGCTGGGTTGCCTCGCTCCTATGTTTACCCCTATGTTCCCGATTGTTCGGCTAGGGAGTAAAGGGAGCACCTCTGCGATTGTCACGATCGGGTCACCCGAGCCGGACCTCAGACTGGGTGAAGCTAAAGCTAGCGCTCTTATTGTTTTTAATGATGGTCGGCACACAATGGAACTCATGAGTACAAAAAATCTATTGCACAAGTCTCATAATAACAATGAGCACCGAAGAAAGGTATCGGTGGGGGTACTATTTTCTTCGAAGATGCTTCTTACACTTTGCAGTAATATAGCATAAGTTCCTTGAGCACGCTTTGTCTGTTACAGCCTTATGGCCTGATTGCCTGGTTATTGGAAACACCATCGATATTCTCGACAGATGGAGTACATAACACTTTTCGGTCCTTAACTGAAGAGGGAGAAGCCGACGGTCGGTTAAGACGCGTTTAAAGTTCGGTTGAACATAGATATGATATAAGTACTTCGGTACATGCAATCATTCTTTTACTCAAGTCACTTGGGGGCTCTTAAGTTTATTTGAGCCGTTTTATAATAAGTGTTCTTCTTCTTAGTCGTTGCAAAGTATTATTATTATTATTATTATTATTATTATTATTATTTATCACTCCTTTTTTCGACACGAGTGTGTGGTCACTAGCCGGGGAGCCTAATTTCTCTCTCAAAGCCGCTAGAGTTTAGTTTGCTAAGCTGGCCTAACGAGAAGTACTCCGCCTTCGGGATAGGAGGTTGAAGCCGTAGGCTGACCCGCTTGAAGTCTTGAGATAGGATGTGTCATGTTAAAGCACGACATACGCACTTTTTTTTCCAAGGCCAATTTTCGGATTGGCACCGAACACTTGATCTTGTTCGGACGTCAAGTTTTTACTGACGTTTTTTGGTTTTCCAAGCTTGTGACACTTTTAAACTATTTGTGTGTTTTCAGCACAAGTCTCGCAGTGCAACGCCGGACACCTTTAGAGATTCGGCAAAAACATTCTCGGATATTGCTATATATGCATCGGTTTCGAATTGTGTCTTCGGTCAATAGTTGAGTTGCCCGGCTCCTGCACTTGCCTCCTACATTCCGCTTTGTTCGGCTAGGTGTGCAAAGGGAGAACCACTGTGATTGTGCTCCGAGCTCACATGGTTAAGCACCTTAGTGGAGAAAGCCGAAAACTGACTGTCACAATAAGCGTAAACTGGTCAGCGATCCGATGATGGTGTTAAATGACGGGCCATTCATAACAATGGATGAAGTGTTTACGACTTGACCTCGACTTTCGCCAAACACTATCGGGGGCTATTAACCGGCCTCCCAAACTAAATCCTCGATAGTTTGCTCTTACATTAGAGCTGAGGTTTAACGATCATGCTTAGCATGACAACCCAAAGAAAGGAACCGATAGCGGGACTATTTTCTTTGGAAGACATTTCTTATGTTAAACAGTAATATAACATATCTCTCTGCGTACCTTTGTTTATAAAACCGTATGGCCAGATTGCCTTGTTTGTTGTAAATCTTTTCCCTCATAAAGGATTTATAAAGTAGGACAAAGTGGCCGAGGAGGTGGAAGCCGATGGTCGGTCAACAAAGTTTTGTACAATGCGGATCCGAGCATTAATGACGTAAAGTACTTGGATACATAGAGTCATTACACATAATTTGTGATTTTACTATGGATATTGATCCTTAATTCAGCCACCCGTGCCCGCATTAAGGCTCGGGGGCTACTGGGCTTCGGGCTTATTATTTACAAATATTAAAGGGGCACTTCGATCCCCTGATCTGGTGTTGCCACCCGACCAGTGTCTCGGGGGCTACTGCATTGCCTATTCAATGCAGAAAATTTTATGTGCAATATAGTTTCCGAGGATATTTTGATCCTCACATTGGTCGGGCGCACCCAACCCGAGTCTCGAGGACTGAGCATGCCGCTTTTAGTGTCCCGAAGTATTCTGCCGAGCTAGGACTTGATCCTCAGGCCGATTTTGCAAATCAACCTGAGTCTCAGCGGCTACTGGGATCAGTGGTCTTATGTGATCCTTCATGTGCATCTCGGGTTTTAGATCGATACCCACCTTGAGGGCTACTGGCTATATATCTCAGCAGAGAATAAATTGCACCAATCAAAAATATTGACAAAAATCGGCCCACATTCGGGGTGGTGCACCACCTCGGAAGCAGTCCGGCATAAAGCTCTGGAGCTAGTGGATGGCTCCATAGAGGGCATTTCCGGCATTAAGCTCGGCTAAACTCCTTCAAACTTCTTTGAACCAAGGTGATTTACGACACCTCAGATATAGTCCGGCATTGGAGCTTGGATATCGTCCGGCGTTGGAGCTCGGATATACAGTTCGGCGTTGGATCTCGGATACATAGTCCGGCGTTGGAGCTCGGATACATTCCGGTGTTAGAGCTGGGAAGCGGTTTAGCGTTGGTGCTCGGTCGCAAAAGATACCTCGAATACAGTCCGGCGTTGGAGCTCAGACGCAAGAGGACGCTGCCGCCCGGGAACAACTTCAAACCCGAGGTGTGGCATAAAATAACAAGGCATTGATAAAGGCCGTAAACTTAAAGGGGCTCCTCGGATACCCGACGTGTAAACTCGTCGAATGCATTTCGGCGATCCTCAAGATCGAAGATGAGAAGATTTGTTGAACCAGTTTTCAAGACCGATGACCGAAGATGAAGAATAGTTTAGAAGAATCGAGGAGCGTCCCTAACTTGAAGACCGGTTCAGGGGGCTACTGACGGTGTCCTGGACTAGGGGGTACTCAACACGTCATCTCCCGATCTGATAGATTGGGCCGAGGACCCCCGTGGCCGTATACTCATGGGCCAGTTCAGACAGCTGCCGCATACAAGGAAGATTCCGCAAGACTTGGCGATCAATACAAGGACTTCTCCCCACTGGCGTATTCGGCTAGAACTCTTGTTAACCTAGGCCTCTGGTGCATTATATAAACCAGGGCCAGGCTAGTCGATAGATCATATATACAAACAATCATACCATAGGCTAGCTTCTAGGGTTTAGCCTCCTCGATCTCGTGGTAGATCTACTCTTGTACTACCCATATCATCAATATTAATCAAGCAGGACGTAGGGTTTTACCTCCATCGAGAGGGCCCGAACCTGGGTAAAACTTCGTGTCCCTTGCCTCCTGTTACCATCCATCCTAGACGCACAGTTCGGGACCCCCTACCAGAGATCCGCCAGTTTTGACACCGACACCCACCCCCAATAATGAAATCAGAAGGGTGACACACTACAAAAAAAGACACTTCCGTGATGATACGTGGTTGTCAAAGTAGGTCACGTTTTCTGTCATGCATGTACATCCATGACAAATTTATGACAGAATCAAGATAGTCATACTTGTGTTGTCGTAGAAGTGTTCCATGACATTACCAAAATTATGATCACGGAAGTGTCCACTTCCATGACGATAAATTGCGCTTCATGGAAGTGCTTTCGTCAAGCGTGACCAACATGTGGCATCCACCGTAACGGAACACCGTTAAGCTATCGGGTCCGGTTTTGGATCCGATAGCCCGCTAATAGCCCGGACCAATGAGGATTTTCCACATGTAAAATTCTCATTGGCCAGAGGAAACACGTGTTGGCTCACCGTTGGGACAGATGTCATCCATTCATTGGACAGGAGGCGCCTATGATACGTCGACACGTGGTACGGCCCAACAGAGGCCCATTCCGGTGAAAAGGCCGGCCTGTTTGACTTGGTCAAAAGGTAACGGGCCAGCCAACGGAAAGCCTGTTAACGGCTTGTTCGTATATACCCCATTTACGGCCCGCTAACTCATGACTCGTTACAGCCTATCCGAATTAAGCCTAGTAGCTTCATCTGGGCCTTCCAATATGATTCCAGCCCGTTGTAACTTTCGGACCATGTATGGCCCATGATGTCTTTCGGCCCATACGAGACCATTTGTAACTCTTGGCCCATTAACGGCCCGTGGTGAATTTGGACCTCAATGAACATCATACCCCTTTATACCCGTTAATGGCCCATTATTCCATTGGGCCATTTCCAACCTGTGTTATCTTTCGGCCTTCTCAGGGCCCATTTATTCTTGGTCTCATTTCCAGCATTCGGTTACTTATGGCCCGTCATTGGCCTTTTCTGTATGTGGGCCAAATTCATCCTTTGGTTACAATCGGCCCGTTACTCCGTTGGGCCGTTTTCTTAACGTCATCAAATACGGCCGATTTAGCGACGGCGTGTTATTGTTAGCCCATGAACGGACGATTCCAAGTCTAGCCCATTTACAACCCATAATGCGGTCTGTTATTGGCCCATGTTTAGCCTATCGATCATACAACACGTAGAAGGCCCATTGATGCTACGACCCGTAGAAGGCCCATTGACGCTATGGCCCATAGAAGGCCCATTCTTTCTACGGACCTAAGAAGGCCCATTGTTTCTATGACCCGTAGGAGGCCCATTGTAACTATAGTAAATATGTAGCCCATGGTTATTGTGGCCTAGTTTTAAAAAATAGGTTATTGTGGCCACTAGCAAACCGCGGAAAAGAACTGCACTGACTACAAGCAAACAAATAAACAAGACAACAAGGAAATAAATAAGCAAGCAATTTACGCTAGGCTATCACGGCTATTACACATATTACATCCACTTGGCATTAGAGTTCTTCACCAGTGCAAATATAGGGAACAAAGCAACATATCATATACACTGGTTGTCAAAGTTGGCGACCAGTGCAAATAAACACCGCAGCAAAACAAGTCCAAAACTGAAACCACTTTAGAAGAGCTCAAGAACAATATCCGGGGTACCCATAATGCTGGCAAGATGCTTAGCAAGCTTATTAATTTTCTCTTGATTGGCTCTTAAATCCTCCAACACTTGTTGTTGCACTAGAAAATATGCATCTGAATTCTACATGGACTTCCTCAGTCCTTCGGCTTCCTGTCGCATAACATATGATCGATGTCTTTCAACTTGAAGTTGAGACTCAAGAAGCTGAACTGATTTAGGCAGCGACTTCGAAGAGCTGGTGCCAACAGTAGTAGCCAGTAACTCAAACACTACATCAAGACAGGACTTTGGGGTTGTCTCAGTGTCTTCAATATAGTTTTTATCAGCTTTCTTGGAGTCCAATAGGGATGTCTCACTATCTTGAACCTTATCTGCATTACTTCCTTTACCATTGCATAACGGGGTACTCTTCTCCAATATTTTATCCGCATTCTAAAAGAGAAACAAACAAACACATCACAGGTTTACAATGTAGCATATGAAACTCATTTTGGTAAACTAGTTCAATAGTAAGGTGGCCAAGATAACAGCATGAAACAAACATATATCTATGTAGTATGGTCACTGTATGGTCTATATCATTATAGTTTATGTTGCCAAATCAAGTTAGATACAGTTTGAATCATATTTATTTAAGACAAAGCAGCATAGACAGAATATAAGTGTGGGAAACTACACAGCAATAACAACACTTGTAATGTGCATGGCATGATAACATAACTGTTTATTCAATTGAAACTGAAATCAACATAGAGCAAGTTACAACAGCAAACACGTTAAAGAAACAGGTTCAAAACATACCTGTTGCGCCATTGGAGTTACAATTGCATCCTTCAATTTGAAATTAGTTGGTATGAGTAAATACAGTGATGCAAGAGCAAAGTAGTATGAACCATATGTACGGAACCTGACCTGAGAACAATTCTTCTTCTACTTTAAGCGTTGACTTGGGGTTCGGAGATGTGGTGCTCGTGCTTTGGGCACTGTAGTTGCCTTACTAACTGCTCGTATTTGGGTGCTCTGTGGTGGAGACGGTGTTGTGTCAACTGGAACTGGGTTACTATCTGCTAGAGTTGGGGTTAGAAGGGGTGTAGCTGGTTCTCTGTCCAACTGGGTAGGGGTACAATCTGCGGGAGTCTGAGTTATGTGCGGTGGGGCTGGTACTTGGGCAAGTACAACCATGGTTCTATCTGCGTCGACAGGTAGCACAATCTTTTTCTGAAGACCATGTTTTTACTCCCACAGATACTGCCATCACCCCCTCCAATTGAAATGGTTGATAAACAAGTAAAGTAATTGAATGTACATACATTGTAAGATAGACAGGTGCAATGGATACTAGGGAAGAAAACAAGGCATTAAATAATTCACATTTATGTTGTCTAACCAAACAGAATAGCACTACATAATTTCACATATATGATGGCTAATTAAACAAGATAGCATGACACAATTTCAAATGTATGATGCTAACTAAACAGGATAGAATGACATAATTCAAAATATTATGACTATGTAAACATGATGAGATGATATAACTATATTATGTCTTTAGAAAATGGTTTGGCATGCCATAATTCAGATACATGTTGTCTATGTAAACATCTTGGCATGATATAATTCAAATATATGATTTATATACTAAGCAAGTGAGTAGAGGGCAATCGCATATATCATGTGTCAACTAAGGATATGGCATTCAATATTGTGCATATGATGTAAATACTAAGCATTGCAATACAACATATGCATGATATGAGTAATATAACCCTGCCAAGTTTGAGAATACACCTCAGGGGGATAATAGGACTGGTCATTTTCCTCTGAATCCTCCTCTGAAGAGCTATCTGTAACCAGCAAGATATCTGCTTCAGCAGGTAGCATTGTCTGCTCTGAAGACCTTGTTTTCACTCCAGATTTCTCCATCACCAATTCAAATGGCTGATGCACATGAAGAGCAGTTGAATATACAAACATTGTCGACAAATGCAACGAGAAATACAAAAAAGAGGACGGCATGATAAAATTCACATATATGACGCTTGGCTAAACAACATGGCATTGCATAATTCACATATATAATGCCTTGCAACAAGATAGCATTGCATAATTCACATATATAATGTCTTGCAACAAGATGGCATCACATAATTCACATATATGGTAATTAGACACTAAACAAGTCGCATTCACACAAAGCATGTATAACCTAAGCAAATGACATAGCAATGCAAGATACCATACGCACGATATGAGCAACATAACCCTGCCAAGTTAGAGCATGCACCTCGGGGGGGGGGGATAGGACTGATCATCTGTCTCTGAATCCTCCTCCGAGGAGCTATCCATAACCAGCAAGACATGTGCTTCGTCAGATAGCATTGTCTGCTCTGAAGACCTTGTTTCCACTTCAAATTTTTCCATGACCGTGTCGAATGGTTGATGCACAGGAAGAGTAATTTAATGTACTAAAATTGTTGACATATTTAACACGTAATAAAAAATGTTGGCATGATATAATTCACATATAAGATGACTGGCTAACCAGGGTGGCATTGCAAAATTCACATATATGATGCCTAGCTAAACAAGATGGCATTGCATGATTCACATATACGATAAAGAAACTAAACAGATGGCATTGACACAAAGCATGTCTAAACTAATAAGATGACATATTTGATGTATCCAGTAAGCAATGCAAGGCACCATATGCATGATATTACCAACATCAGCATGTCAAGTTAGAGCGAAGACCTCAGGGGGTAAATAGGAGTGGCCTTCTCCTTCTGAATACCCCTCAGAACAGTTATCTTCCTCTTGATTACGATCTGAAATGGGTGGAGGGGGTTGCCTTTGCGCCCACCATGGAGTGACGTCTGCATGAAAATTTATTGCCATGCAAGGCTCGTGTCTTTTGCTCTACATGTTCAGTTCCGTTGTGTACAATAACTGACATGCATAGGAATAAAACATAGTGAGATTATGTAAGGAGTGCATGCACAAATCCAGAGTGATGGTAGCAAACTAAGGATAGACCCAAAACCAATGATAGCAGGCAGATAATAGCTTTAGTTAAAAATACAGATAATGTCTCCTTTAATGTTTGTTTGCACCCAACATGAAACTCATAGTAGACACCCGAGATTAACCACATAGTAGACAGATATTACTGATTGCTGCCCCAATATGTACCCCACAACCATTTAAAAACTCAAGTTTCAGCATTAGTTTGGACCTGACTTGGAGTCTAATAGGTGAGCACGATGATAAAGTAGCATGTCATCATATTAAGCGATGCATAATGTAAGCAGACATGGAAGAGTGCGACCTCTCTTGCGGACCCGTGTAGTCCTCAAGGCCATCTGCTCAGTTGATGATGGTAATGTAGTTGTCGTGGCTGCCGGCGGCAGGGAAGAAGATCTGTGAGGCGGAAGACAGTTTGGAGAGCGGATCCCTGCTATGGTGAACCCTTCCATCGTTGGAGCAGCTGAGCTAGGGTGGAACACAGCACATCAGGAGCAGGAAAAACCACACGAGGTTTTCTTTGACACATATCTGTAACATAAGTAATTGTGTAAGGGCTTGTTTGAATTTGAAGATTCTAACAATCCAGGGATAGGAAATAGACATGAATAGGATAGGAATGCATGTGCAAAACAGAGAATTTAAAAACACAAGATTTATGCCAATCTGGGTGTTTGATTCACAAGAATTGGAAGATCACAGGATGCAAAGAAGCAAGGTGAGATTAAGTCAAACCACAAGAAAATGTACAAGTATAATGCTATTATGCTACTATCTCTTAGTCTTGTGCTTCATGACTAAGAATTTGAAAAGGAGGACAAGTGGAAATTAAAACTCCTACGATTTTTCTTTCAAGGAGACACTAAACGAACAAATCCTACAGTTTTCCTTTGCTCCATTCCTTTGAACCAAATTCATGAATAGTAGTACCATCGGGAACTTTCCAATTCCTATGTTTTCCATCACTTTTCCTTTCAAGCACTGGCGATTCTAGTAGGCAAGCTTGAGCAAGGAAAAGCCTACACTCAAAAAATGTTTTTGTGCTAATTCTATTGCTTTGGACCCAGGCCACTGCCCTACTAGCTCAACTCCCAGGCCCATCGACAAATGCACAGCTCAAACACGCATAGATTAATAATGATGGCGTTCAAGAGAGTCCATCACGGATAGCTAAGTTGCCTGGTACCTCACTGCTTGTCATATAGCAGGAGAAACTAATCGTATTTCACGTTACTGCGTGTGCTCAGTGGACAATATATATAACATGTAGAGTAAAAAAGAGATGCAACAAGTGTACAACCTCTTTGGCAAAGCCATGTCGATCTCAGTGTGATTAGGTTGGTCGGTGAGGATGATCCGGCTGACTTGGCTGTCGGAGGAGGGAAGAAGATCTTAGGCATCTTGAGATGGAGCCCGGGGTACTGCTCCCCTGTGATGGAGGGTTTCTTCATTGGAGCAGCTCCAGTGAGTTGTACGACGCCGAGGTTGAAGCAGGACAGGAGAGACAACGTTAACCTGAGTGGAATTCTAATAGCATCTCTAATAGATGATGTAAAATACATAACCACAAAGGCTAGATGTAAAATACATCAGCCGCTCATCTCTAAACTTAACTCTCGAAACTGAATTTAACTGTCGAAACTGAACTTAACTGTCGAAACTGAATTTCGCTGTCGAAACTGAATTTTACTGTCAAAATTGAACACACTAGCTAGTAGCAGAAAAGCAGTAGTAGTAGCAGCCACAACAGTGCGTGTGAGAGACGGGGCAGCTGGTCGTGTAGCAGCATCAGGTGAGGATACCCTGAGCCGCCTGCCACCCCCCGCCGCCCGCGGCCAGGGGTGCACCGCCCCGCCCGCCCCGAAACCACTCCCCACCGCTGGTCCGCCGCCGCCCCGGCCATCCCTCTAGGCCCCCCGTACCGAGCTTTTTCTCCGGCGATCCCCACGCCACCGCCCCACAACCGCTGGCGACCACCGCCCCCACCCTGAACCCTAAGATAGATACCGGGGTACCTCTCCGGCGAGCCCCCCTCCCCGCTGCGGCTGGTTCTTCCTTAACTTTGGCGAGCCCCCCACCCCCTGAAAATCGACTGACCCGAAAGTCGATTCAGTCAACTGAAGTGTAGCTAAATTGGAGCAGCAGCAAGAGCAACAGCAATAGCAAGAGCAGACCAATCAGGAGACCGAGAGAAAGGGCAGAGCAGCAACACGAGCGAGAGCTAAAGAAGCAGCAGCTCCTACTAATGTGGACGTCGCCGCCGAGGGAGCGACGCCGTGGAGGAAGTGGCTGGTGACGCCGCCGTGGATGGAGCCGTGCCGTGTCGGCTCGGGACCGAGCGTTGGCAGCACCGTGAGATCGAATCAAGAAGAAAATGAGGCGATTAGTGCACAACCTCTTTGGTGGCGCCAATTAGGCCTCAGCTTCATCCGAGGAAACAGTGATGATGATGCTCTTCCGGTGGTGCAGGTGAAGACGGTGGTGTGGGAATGGAGGTGGCGCGAAAGACGCGGGGAACATCGGGGCAGCTCCTTGGAGGTGGAGGACGGGGTGGCTGACCCGGCGGGACGACGAGATCGATGACGGATCCTCATCCGGTATGGTGGATGAGGGACGTCGAGGTGTTGCTGTGGACGACGTTGTCGGGGAAGAGGCTCCGGCTGGGTGGCGGACGGAGGAGGGTGTGGGGTTCTGCGGGTTTCCACGACCTCTGTGTACGAATGGGTGGGTGGATGGGATGGGAGTGGGGAACCATGGCTTAAGGACGCACTTGTCCAAAATGTGGGGTAAGTTACCAAATTACCCCCACCAATTTGAGCTAGGCAGTTCTTTCGATTTAGGGGTATCACGGGCCTTTCGCGTGTCGGGATTTCGCAGGAGGTGGGAGTTTTCGTGCATGTTGTAATTTTGGAATAGCAAGGCGCGTGTTGAGATGGAGGATTCATCGGAGCACAATGAGACAAAGATATATCTTAAATATTTCGGGGTAACAAGGTGCAGGTTGAAGAGGCGGGAGTTTCGCAGCATGATAGACAGAAATGCTAGCTGAAATTTCGGCATAACACGGCGTGGCTTGAAATTTCAGGAGAACAAGCTTAACGTGTACCCAAAAAAGACAATTCGCACCTCATCACTAGAGAGAGTTATGTCCTGTTTTACTATATTACTAGAAATGCATTCAAATACAACAAAAAACAAAAAAAATCAGGACAACAAACATAACGTGTACAGTACCAAAACAATTTGCACTTCCCTCAATAATAAAAAAAGAACATGTGTTGTCTAGCATATGGACTAAATTTGAGTACATTTTCCCTGTTTGAATGGGATTGTAATCGGGTTAGTTATACAACCATCTAAATATTATCTTCACAACACATGACATGAATATAGGAGAAGTAAATTCCTATATAAATACGAACTACGTGTACATACGATCTCAAATTCAAATATGTGTATAGATTTTATGTTGAATTCAAATCATAGTACATGCATGTATGCTCTAGCTTGATGTTTGGAATCTAAACCATGTATGATATACTACGTACAATGTGTTTAACAAGCACAACACACACACACACACAATAAACACCATCTAGACTAGTAAGGTACACGTGCATTGCACGCATGAGATTTGGCAACCAAATTATGAATAAATAACACATTATAGCATGTAAGTTTTGAGTCATATATGCATGATGTAGATGTTCGTTTAATTCTTATAGTTCATTTCATTCAAAATCATCTAGTTTTTATAAGAAAGCTAATCTATTTTAAGATTCATGGCATTGTGCGTTGTAAGGCATAATGTAAAAACAAATAATGGCAAATCATGTAGAAAAATATTTGGGCAATTTTGATACGGAAAATTCTAGAACAAAGAAGAAGTGCTTGTGTTTTGAGGTTTGTGCATTATGCTTAAGTTCAACCATGGAGTCTTCTAGATTGTACATGTGGCAAAATCTGGTGGAATCTAGATGATATCCAACGGCCAGTTGTGCTCAAATTTGCCATCTCTGCACCATCGGATTGGCCTCATCCAACAACCATCTTTAAAAGTTAAAGTTAGCCGCACACTATATAAAAAATAAAAAATATAATATATATAGGGGTATAGATATAGATATGTGATGCGAAAGCCACCCATCATATCCAATTAGAATAGTGTGTCCATGCACGGATGCAATGTGGCCAAACGATGTCTGCCATCGACATCTCAAATACAAATCAGTCTGACCTTGTTCAATGTGTATACAGTACAACATGCTCGTTTCCAAACCACGCCGCGCATATCTCAGTTATATTCACGCATGCATGGGTTTCAAACATCAGGATCTCTTATTCAAATATTTGAATTGTACTTTACATTGATTATGATGTCACCTAGTCTTTTACACCCACACAGTCATCTTCTCTTTATAATTGTACCATTAACTTTCTCTCGTGCATGCATGCACACACAGTACCAGTCGGCATTATCCATCGCACACATGCAATCTTTTTCTTCAGGCCGGTCTCCCATGCATGCACACACACACACCTCCCCCTCCGCATCATCTCGGGCATTCTTTATCTCTCACGTGCATGCGCAACGATCGGTGTTCCTCTGTGTGTGTGTACATATAGCTAGGTATTTCATAGTTTTCCACACAAACCGATCAATCTATATATCTAGTGAGGTCTATAACGCCCTCGATGCGACTATATCTCCCACGTGTCGAAGCACGACTTAGAGACATAACCGCATTGAAAGCAATGTCGCAAGTGAGGTAATCTTCACAACAACCCATGTAACAAATAAGGGAAAATATACATAGTTGGCTTACACTCGCCACATCACACAAATAGCATAAATATCATTACATTCATCCAGTTACACTCAAGGTCCGACTACGGAACCAAAATGAAGATAAACCCCAAATGCAACAATGTCCCCGATTGCCCCAACTGGGCACCACTACTGATCGTCTGGAAAAGAAACGTAGTATCGTGCTGAGTCCTCATCGAACTCCCACTTGAGCTCAGTCGAATCACCTGGAGCGGTATCATCGGTCCCTGAATCTGGATTTGGAAGTAATCTGTGAGTCACGGGGACTCAGCAATCTCACACCCTCGCGATCAAGACTATTTAAGCTTATAGGAAGGGTAGAAGTATGAGGTGGAGCTGTAGCAAGTGACTAGCATATATGGTGGCTAACATACGCAAATGAGAGCGAGAAGAGAAGGCAAAGGCACGTTCGATGAACTATGATCAAGAAGTGATCCTAGAACAACCTATGATCAAACATAACATGAGACCGTGTTCTCTTCCTGGACTCCGCCGAAAGGAGACCATCACGGCCACACACTCAGTTGATTCATTTTAATTAAGTTAAGTTTCAGGTTATCTACAAACGGACATTAACAAATTCCTATCTGCCCATAACCGCGGGCACGGCTTTCGAAAGTTCAAATCCCTGGCGGGGAGTCCCAACTTAGCCCATCACAAGCTCTCACAGTCAACGAAGGATATTCCTTCTCCCAAGACGATCCGATCAGACTCGGAATCCCGGTTACAAGACATCTCGACAATGGTAAAACAAATCCAGCAAAGCCACCCGAATGTGCCGACAAATCCCGATAGGAGCTGCACATATCTCGTTCTCAGGGCACACCGGATAAGCAATCCGTACAACTAAAACCAGCCCTCGAGTTTCCCCGAGGTGGCGCTGCAAGGGGCTCTAGTTTGGACCAACACTCAGAGGAGCACTGGCCCGGGAGTTTAATAAAGATGACCCATAGAGATCACAAAAATACATGGCATACCCCCCTGTAAAGATGGCATGGCATACTTCAAAACTCATGTAGAGCTCAAGATCATATGTAACGCCCTCGATGCGGCTATATCTCCCACATGTCGAAGCACGACTGAGAGGCATAACCGCATTGAAAGCAATGTTACAAGTGAGGTAATCTTCACAACAACCCATGTAATACATAAGGGAAAGAGATAACATAGTTGGCTTACACTCGCCACGTCACACAAATTCATAAATATCATTACATTCATCCAAATACACTCAAGGTCCGACTACGGAACCAAAATAAAGATAAACCCCAAATGCAACATAGTCCCCGATCGCACCAACTGGGCACCACTACTGATCATCTGGGAAAGACACGTAGTATCGTCCTGAGTCCTCATCGAACTCCCACTTGAGCTCAGTTGAATCACCTGGAGTGGTATCATCGGTCCCTGCATCTGGTTTTTGGAAGGAATCTGTGAGTCACGGGGACTCAGCAATCTCACACCCTCGCGATCAAGACTATTTAAGCTTATAGGAAGGGTAAAAGTATGAGGTGGATCTGCAGCAAGCGACTAGCATATTTGGTGGCTAACGTACGCAAATGAGAGCGAGTAGAGAAGGCAAAGTGTCGGTGTCAAAACCGGCGGATCTCGGGTAGGGGGTCCCGAACTGTGCGTCTAAGGCGGATGGTAACAGGAGGCAGGGGACACAATGTTTTACCCAGGTTCGGGCCCTCTTGATGGAGGTAAAACCCTATGTCCTGCTTGATTAATATTGATGATATGGGTAGTACAAGAGTAGATCTACCACGAGATCGGAGATGCTAAACCCTAGAAGCTAGCCTATGGTATGATTGTATGTTGTCCTACGGACTAAAACCCTCCGGTTTATATAGACACCAGAGGGGCTAGGGTTACACAAGGTCGGTTACAAAGGAGGAGATATACATATCCGTATTGCCTAACTTGCCTTCCACGCCAAGTAGAGTCCCGTCCGGACACGAGATGAAGTCTTCAATCTTGTATCTTCATAATCCAACAGTCCGGCCGAAAGATATAGTCCGGCTGTCCGGAGACCCCCTAATCCAGGACTCCCTCAGTAGCCCCCGAACTAGGCTTCAATGACGATGAGTCCAGCGCGCAGTACTGTCTTCGGCATTGCAAGGCGGGTTCTTCTCCAATTTCCAAGTGTTTGTAAATAGTATCCGGCCCCATAAATGTCCTCTTGGCTTCTGCGCCCAATAAGGGAAATTTCTCGAACGAATACGAGGCGCCAGGGCATTTTTACATTCGCCTCCTTAGCCAGATAAATAAATTGTCTATTAAAGGGATTGGGATTCTTAGATCCGATCCACACCATCCTCCCCTCAGCGAGAATCCATCAGAGCGCGTTTCGGAAAGATCCATTCCAGCATGGCCAACCTTCGCAGCTCCTCCTCCCGCCCCCGTAGCCCTAAGCTTGGTGATTGGGAGAGGTGTTCAGTTCCACATAGTCGATTGGTTGAACTGCAGACCAAAGGATTTCTTTCTCTGGCATACATGGTGCCCGTTCAAGCCGGGCTCGCCACCTACAATGGCGGGGAGCAAGAGGAGAACTTTCCCTGTCCCTCCATGGGGGAACGGGTTTGCCTTGTTCCTTACTTACTAAGGGGACTCGGATTTCCAATTCATCCGTTCCTCCGTGGGCTCCTGGAGTTCTACGGTCTCCAACTACACAATCTCACCCCTGCCTCCATCCTACACATCGCCGGCTATGTTGCTCTCTGCGAGTTGTTCCTGGGCTGCGAGGCTCACTTCGAGCTGTGGAAAAGGCTATTTTGCCTTGTCCCTCGCACACAGAGGGAATCACTTTATCAAGTGGGCGGAGCCGAAGTATGGCGCATCGCCGATACCGGATATCTATCCGGTACCCCGAAGAAGCCGTCCGAAGACTGGCCTTCAGAATGGTTTTATATGGAGGACGTCCCCCTTCCGGACCCTGTTCGACGGGGTCTTCCTGAGTTCAACAATGCTCCTCTGAAGAAGCGCCGAAGTTGGCACCCGCGGAGCCCCAAGGTGGAAGACGACGGAGAAGTCCTTTATCTGATGAACCGGATTAAGGCACTAGCTCAGTCAGGTTTGACAATAACCGAAGTTATGTCGATTTGCATAATGCGGGGAGTGCAACCGCTTCAATATCGTGGGCATCCCTTATGGTGTTTCAACGGGGAGGATGACGCCACCCGCTACGGGCGTAAGGGTCCGGGCGATGCTGCCGCATTAACCAAAATGATGTCCAAACTGTTCAAGGGAGAGGAGGAGGAGTTCACCCGCATCAAGCCACGGGACGGATTTTCCATGTATAATCCTCCAAGCTGGGTAAGCTATATCCCCTTACTTCCATCTTCCCGCGTTTTTCGTTGTAAGTATTCACCTTGCCAATTTACGGCAGGAACTGCGAAAGGCCATAAAGGAGGTCTGCAGCCCTTCTCCACAACGGGAGGACCCAGACCGGGCCCTCGACTCCAGACTCGAAGAAGATCCGGTTATCTCCGTGGAGCTGATAAACCGGCAGTTCTATCAGTTAAGCTGCAACGATGCCATGGTGGCCATTATTACCAACTATCCCGGACTGCTCCTTGCATCGCACGTAAGAAAAACCGAAAAGTCCCAACTCAAAAAAGTAGGATCCCGTTTTAGACACTTCACCCGCCATATTCACATGGCCTTTTTACAGGGAAGGCATTCGGGACGCCCTGCAGCAATGCGCCAACAGGAGGCGCCGGGGCCAGGTAGGCCAAAAAGGAAGGCGGTTAGGATGGAGACGCCAGCGCAGAGGTACAACAAACCTCGCTCCGTGGTTGTCGTCTTTCTCAAAATATAATGACGCCCGTGTTTCTTTAACAGAAAAAACGCTCACCGGAATATGTCCGGCGATGTCGCCAATCACGCTTCCACCAGTCGGGCACCAGGACCGGACACGGAGGCAGAAGCCGATATGGGGCAAGCGCCGGATAATCCCCCTACAGAGGATGCAGATAGGTTATCTGCTACAAACTCAGAAGTGAAAGCGCCATGAATCATAGGCGCCGCCGGGCCGTACTCCGTGAAACTTGTTTCTCACCAGAGGCGTTTGATGCCTTTAATTCTGGAGAGGTGTACCTCCGTGCCGCTCAAGATGGTCTAGCCAGAGCCACGAATCTATATGTAAAGGATGTACGGGTGAGTGAATCTGATGATTTGTATGTATCAGTAGCCCCTGAGACTTGAAACAGTTAGCCGAACTGATTTAAGGATCATCTTTATTGTGCAGGTTCTTACAGAGAAGAATACTAGGCTGTCCCAGGAGCTGGAGGAATGCAAGACCCGACTGCGGGCCGCTATTGCCGCATTATAGGAACAAAAAAAACCTCCCGCTGGTAACATTTCAAATAATGATGGTTACCATAGATTTTGCAGCTGAATCCAGAGAAAATCCGGGGGACCAGCATGTTATGCGGCAGCTAGAAGCTGGCAAACGCGTGCTGACTGAGGTTAGGAGGGAGAAAAACAATCTCCAAGATGCCAATATAAGGCTGAACGTGGAACTAAAAGATGTTCGGGGCCAGCTTGCAAACTCCGAGAAGGAGGATAAGAGGCTTCGACGCGGAATTTTTAGTAAGTGCTTGAACAAATCCTTTAGAGGTATTCGGCGAAGAAGCCGACTAACAGCGTTATGTCTGTAGGTATGCTGACGGGTTGTCCCGCGGAGGAAATGGACGGGTCTGCGGGTGATCTTCTGTCCGAGCTGTCTCATCTGCACGAACAAGTGCGGCAGGTGATGCAGGGTGTTGCCCAGGCGTTGTGGCCGTCCATCTCCCTGCTAGAGGGTGTTGCGGAGCTTGCGGAGAAGCTCAAAGGAGCGCGGCGGCGCTTCCGATTATGGAAGATATTAGCCTGCCGACAGGGTGCCAGAGAAGCCTGGGCCATGGTGAAGAAATGGTATACCAAAACAGACCCAAATCACATGGCCGAGGTCAGACCTGTGGGGCCCGACAGAAAAGAGATTCCCGTTAGCTTAGTTTATGGGCAAGTAGAATTAGCCGCAAAGTATTCCCAACAGGATTGTAAGCTAGACCGCCTGTTGGATGGTATAGAAGAAGAATTTAGTCAGTCTGCATGACTATGTAATTGAAGTGACATGTATAATGCCTTCTAGCCGGATTGTAGATCGTTTGTCCTTGCGGACCTTTTCGCTTCAGCCTCCGGGCCCAATAGTCCGGAGTGTATCTGAATACCCGCTCAGTTATATAAGAACCATGGTATGCGTGGAGACTAGGCGTAGGGGTCATTAGTGCTTTATCGGACAAGTGCCCAACTAGTTATGTTATATTACATGGGTAGTAAGAAACATCTTCCAGGGAGAATAGTTCCGTTAAGGGTTCCTTTCCCTGGGCAAGCATGCCCTAAAGTGCATGTCTGGACTGCGATAGGAAACGCAGGAAAAACATCTGGGGGCAGATATGAAAAAATAAAAGTCATCTTTTGTTCACCGACCGAATATTCCCTTAAGAACGCTAGCTTTCAGCTTCACCCAGTCTGAGGTACACATCCGGCTGACCCGGTGGTAACAATCGCATAGGTGCTCCCCTTATGCCCTAGCCAAATTAACAGGAACGTAGGGCATAAATACAAGAGCCAGGCAACCCAGCTTGGCCAAAACTTAAGTCATATCGATGCATACAATGGTGAAAAAAGGTACATGCGGAAGTATAACACATGTGTTGGGCATGAAGCCCGGATAAATAATTTAAGCTTCTATGAAAGAAGCCCCCAGGTATGAAGAGTGCGGCTAGCGCATCTGTAATGTGCAAACAAGGCACAAGGTGACCCTTGAAGGCCTAGAGAAGTAAGAAAAGAAAGAGAGAGAGAAAGGAAAACAAGACAGATAATGTATTTGTGAAAAATGGACAAAGGGAGGGGACTAACATAGAGTCCGGTGCTAGGCGTAGAATCTTCGGAGCCTGGCCGTGTTCCATGGGTTCGGCTCGAGTCGACTAGTCGATGCATCCCGTAGTCGGTACGCTCCATCGGTCAGAACTTGGTCGATAATGAAGGGACCTTCCCATTTGGGCTCGAGCTTGTTCTTTTTCTTATCTGGCAGGCGTAGAACTAGTTCGCCAATGTTATAAGTTTTGGCCCGTACTTCTCTGCTTTGGTATCTGCAAGCCTGTTGCTGATAAAATGCGGAACAGGCTTTGGCTACGTCGTGCTCCTCCTCCAAGGTGTCTAGACTGTCCTGCCGATCGAGCTCGTCTTCTCTTTCTTCGTACATGCGCACTCTAGGTGAGTCATGAATTATGTCACAGGGCAAGACTGCCTCTGCGCCGTACACCATAAAGAAGGGTGTATATCCGGTACTACGATTCGGCGTGGTCCGCAGCCCCCAGAGTACGGAGTCGAGCTCCTCTACCCAGTGCTTTTCTTGTACAATTCTCCCTCATGGACCCTCTAGGACTTGGATCGCGCACTATGCAGCGTGCCTCATTTTGGTCCTCCGGAAGTTCCTGTCTAGTTAGGTAGGCTAAGAATGGTTCGGTCCACGAGGCAATAATGGCCATTATTTCGTAGGATCGCCGCACTACAAAGGCAGGGTTGAATAACTATGATCAAGAAGTGATCCTAGAACAACCTATGTCAAACATAACTCCAACACCGTGTTCACTTCTCGGACCCGTCGAGAAGAGACCATCACGGTTACATACGCGGTTGATGCATTTTAAATTAAGTTAAGTTTCAGGTTATCTACAACCGGACATTAACAAATACCCATCTACCCATAACCGCGGGCACGGCTTTCGAAAGATCAAATCCCTACAGGGGTGTCCCAACTGAGCCCATCACAAGCTCTCACGGTCAACAAAGGATATTCCTTCTCCCAAGAAAATCCGATCAGACTCGGCATCCCGGTTACAAGACATCTCGACAATGGTAAAACTAAACTTGCAAAGCCACCCGAATGTGCCGACAAATCCCGATAGGAGCTGCACATATCTCGTTCTCAAGGCACACCGGATTGTCCAAACTTCTGGTAGGACAGCCCAGAGTTGCCCCTGGTGGCCACCGGCGGCTGACAAGGTGGACCAACACTCAGAGGAGCACTAGCCCGGGGGTTTAAATAAAGATGACCCTTGAGTCCGCGGAACCCAAGGGAAAAAGAGGCTAGGTGGCGAATGGTAAAACCAAGGTTGGGCCATGCTGGAGGAGTTTTATTCAAGGCGAACTGTCAAGGGGTTCCCATTATAACCCAACCGTGTAAGGAATGCAAAATCAAGGAACATAACGCCGGTATGACGGAAACTAGGGCGGCAAGAGTGGAACAAAACACTAGGCACAAGGCCGAGCCTTCCACCCTTTACCAAGTATATAGGTGCATTAAAATAGACAAGATAATATAATGATATCCCAACAATAAACAAGTTCCAACAAGAACAAACTCCAATCTTCACCTGCATTAGCAACGCTATAAGAGGGGCTGAGCAAAGCGGTAACATAGCCAAACAATGGTTTGCTAGGACAAGGTGGGTTAGAGGCTTGACATGGCAATATGGGAGGCATGATAAGCAAGTGGTAGGTATCGTAGCATAGACATAGCAAAAGAGCGAGCATCTAGCAAGTAAAGATAGAAGTGATTTCGAGGGTATGGTCATCTTGCTTGCAAAGTTCTCCAAGTTGACTGGATCCTCGTAAGCGTACTCAACGGGCTCGTTGATCACATACTCGTCTCCCGGATCTACCCAAGCAAGAACACAAGCAAAAGGAACACAATCAACCACGTGCAATGCACAAACAACATGATGCAAACATGGTATGATATGCGGGATGCGATATGTGATGCATATGCATGATTTGGAAAGGAATGATTGAACCTGGACTCAACTTGTAAAACCAAGAGTGCCACTGGAAAGAGGAGTTTCTTCAAGAATAGCAACAGGGTGCTCACGATAAGACATGTCTTCCCGGAGATCAATCTCTTCGAAGTTGACGGTCCGGTCAGGAGTCTTGAAACACTTGCGGAGTTGAGACACGTGAAACATGTCGTGCACGTTTCCAAAGTTGGATGGAATCTCAAGTTGATAGGCGAGATCACCTCTTTTGCTGATGATCTTAAAAGGACACACGTATCTAGGGGCAAGCTTCCCTTTGATACCGAAGCGACGAGTACCTTTCATTGGAGAGATGCGGAGGTAGACATGATCTCCGATCTCGAAAGCCAAGTCACAATGCTTGCTACCATAGTAACTCTTCTGGCGTGATTGCGCGGCTTTGAGATTATCACGAATGACTTTGCACATTTCTTCAGCCTCTGTGATCAAGTCATTGCCAAGAAGATGGCGTTCACCAGTCTCTGACCAGTTAAGAGGAGTACGACACTTCCTGCCATAGAGAATTTTGAATGGGGCCTTGCCCGAACTCGCTTGAAAGCTGTTGTTGTAGGAGAACTCCGCATATGGAAGACAATCTTCCCACTTCCTACCAAAAGAGATGACACAAGCCCTGAGCATATCTTCAAGAATCTGATTTACTCGCTCGACTTGGCCACTGGTTTGAGGATGAAAAGCTGTGCTGAAGTGAATGTTGGTGCCCATGGCCTTCTGAAAAGAATCCCAGAACTTGGAGGTAAAGATGCTGCCACAATCTGAAGATATCAACTGCGGAATGCCGTGCAAAGAGACAATCCTGGAGGTATATAGCTCTGCCAACTGAGCTGCTGTGATAGATTCTTTGATAGGAAGGAAATGAGCCACTTTATTGAGTTTGTCGATGACAACGAAGATAGCATCATTGCCACGCTTGGACTTTGGAAATCCAGTCACGAAGTCCATCTCAATATGGTCAAACTTCCATTCTAGAATGGCAAGAGGTTGGAGGAGACCAGCTGGTTGTTGGTGTTCTGCTTTCACTCTTCTGTAGACATCACATTCATTCATGAACTGAGCAATCTCGCTCTTCATTCGAGTCCACCAATACGACTCCTTGAGGTCCTGGTACATCTTTGTACTTCCAGGGTGGATAGAGAGGAGTGAATTGTGAGCCTCGTTCATAATGACTTTACGAAGGTCACTCTTAGGAACAACAATGCGATCCTCGAAGAATAGAGTATCCTTGTCATCAAGACGATAGCACTTGTACTTGGGTTGACTCTTGGCAATCCCAATCTTCACCTTCTTCACCATAGCATCAAGAAGTTGAGCCTCGCGAATCTGATCTTCCAAAGTAGGAGAGACTTGGAGGTTGGCAAGAAGTCCTTGAGGAACAACTTGTAGATTGAGTTTGCGAAAAGCTTCACAAAGCTCAGGTTGGTAAGGCTTGAGAATCAAACTGTTGCAGTAAGCCTTCCTGCTCAATGCATCAGCAATTACATTGGCCTTTCCTGGAATATATTCAATACTCGGATTATACTCTTGAATCATTTCGACCCAACGAGTCTGCCTGAGGTTGAGGTTTGGCTGAGTGAAGATGTACTTGAGAGTTTTATGATCAGTGAAGATGTCCACTTTTCGTCCCAATAAGAGATGTCTCCAAGTTAAAAGAGCATGGACAACTGCCGCCAACTCGAGGTCATGAGTGGGGTAGTTCTTTTCATTGGGCTTCAACTAGCGAGAGGTATAGGCAACAAATTTCTTCTCTTGCATCAACACTACACCAAGACCTTGAAGGGAAGCATCACAGAAGACCTCGAACGGTTTGGATTCATCAGGAGGAGTCAGAACTGGAGCAGTGACTAACTTCTCTTTCAGGGTGTTGAAAGCGATGTCACATTCAGGCGACCAGACGTACTTCACATGCTTCTGGAGAAGGTTGGAAAGAGGCTTCACGATCTTAGAGAAGTTCTCAACGAACCTTCGACAATAGCTTGCGAGCCCAAGGAAGCTGCGGAGTTGCTTCAAAATTGAGGTGGTTCCCAATTCATAATTGCAGACACCTTCTCAGGATTAACAACTATGCCCTTGGCGGAGATGATATGCCCAAGATAGAGAACCTCATCGAGCCAAAACTCGCACTTTGAAAACTTCGCATAGAACTGATGTTCTCTGAGTTTATCCATCACCAATCTCAAATGCTTGGCATGATCCTCCTTGTTCTTGGAAAAGACCAACATGTCATCGAGGTAGACCAAGACGAAGTCATTTGTGTAGGTGTTGAAGATGAAGTTCATCTTGCGAGAGAATGTTGGAGGAGCGTTGACAAGGCCGAAATACATGACAATGTATTCATATGAACCATAGCTTGTTCTGAATGCTGTCTTAGGGATATCTTCTTCACGAATGCGAATCTGATGATAGCCCATACGAAGATCAAGCTTGGAGAATACTTGAGCACCTTTTAGTTGTTCGAAAAGCTCATTGATGTTGGGAAGTGGGTACTTGTTCTTTATGGTCTTCTTGTTCAATGGACGGTAGTCGACACAAAGTTGGTCCGTTCCATCCTTCTTCTTAACAAAAAGAACACCACAACCCCATGGAGAAGAACTTGGACGGATGAGACCCATACGCTCTTGAATATCGAGTTTTTTCTTCAGCTCCTTCAACTCTTCAGGTCCAAGCTTGTAAGGAAGTTTGCAAACAGGTTCCGTGTCATGCTCAAGATCAATGACGAATTCAACTAGCCGGTGCAGAGGCATTCCTGGAAGCTCTTCTGGAAAGACGTCTTGATATTCGCAAACGACTGGAATCTGAGAGATGGCATCCAAATCGCCCTTCTCGTTGAGAGAAAACAGACGGATGGTATCATCACGAGCGGCAAAGACGATTACATCCTCAGACGAATGTGTCAATTGAATCCGCCTAGCAGCACAATCAAGGTAAGCCTTGTGCTTAGAAATCCAATCCATTCCGAGAATAAGATCAATATCCGAGTTACCAAGGACCACTAGAGAGGACAGAAACTTGTAGTCGCCCAACGTGATAGAAACATCCGGAGCAACCAAACTAGAAGTCATAAGCTTTCCGGGAGAAACAACTTGCATGACTTTAGGAAAAACCTCAGTGTCAACATTGTGCTTCGATGCAAATGGGAATGACAAGAAGGAATGCGATGCACCAGTATCAAAAAATAATTTTGCTGGAATATCGTTAACAGGAAGGTTACCCATAATCACATCTGACGAGTCCTCTGCCTGAGCTACACTCATCATGTTGACGTTGGCGTGCTTGGGATTATGCTTGACCACTGCGGTGCTAGCAGATCTCACAGGAGGAGGAGGAGGAAGACGCCTCTGATTGAAGCATTTGTTGGCATAGTGACCCTTCTGCTAACACTTGTTGCACGTGACCTTCAGGAGCGGATGGTGATACGGAGCACTTGATCTTGGAGCATGAGACGAAGTCTTGTTCTGAAAGCCTGGGTTGGGTGGGTGGGAAGATCCATTGCCACCTTTGCTCTTCTGCTGATAAGGCTGACGGAACGGAGGAGGATGCAGCCAATACTTTTGCTGCTTAGTTGCCACTTGAGTTGAGGAAGAAGGAGTTGCATCTCTGACTCGCTTCTTGGAAGCATCACACTTGAGTTGAGCAGTCTCTTCTTTTAGTGCCATGTTGTAAAACTCATCGTACTTCTGCGGCTCGAAAAGCACGAGAGTAAGTTGAAGATCTTCTCTGAGGCCACCTCTGAACTGATAAATCATGCTCTTCTCGTCGGGGACGTCCTGCTTGGCGAAACGAGCGATCTTCTGGAACATGATGTTATACTGGTAAACAGACAAGCTGCCTTGCTTCAGGTTGCGGAATTCCTCACGCTTTCTCTCAACAACACTCTAAGGAATGTGGTGAGCTTTGAAGTCTTGATGGAATTCATCCCAGGTAATCACACGGCCTCCTCTGGAATCTTTGTATTGCTGAAACCATTCTGCAGCTTGGTCTTTGAGTTGGAACGAGGAAAACTTGACAAAGTCCTCAGACCTGACGTTGCTGCACTCAAAATGCGTGCAGATATCCACGAGCCAATCATCAGCGTCTGTTGCCTCGACACAGTTGCTGAAGGTCTTTGCCTGATTAGCGAGGAACTGGTTGAGTGTAGCAAACTGATTCTGATTGTTTCCATGTCCATGATTCCCTTGGTTGCGCTCTTGCAATATTTGCATGATCAGCTGCGTGTTTGCATTGGTAGCGGCCATCACAGCTTGCCATGCCTCCGGAGGTGGAGGTGGTGGTGGTGGATCCGGATTCGGAGTCGTACGTGTTGGAGGAGCCATCCTGGAGAGGGTGACATCCGTTAGCATCTTGACAGACATATATTCAAGCTGAATCAAACGGATTGAAATTTCAACATATAGTCTTAACATCCAAACAAAATTAACGAATGCATTCCAATAGAAATGGTCACACTTCCATAAATAGAGAAGCCACTTAGATAAAGGTAGAAGAATAAAACAACAAGGTACGGACAAGAACAAATACTTGGTGAGGATTACCCAATCACAAACCAAATATCTGCGGAAGAAATACTAGAGCTACAAGAATTCCCACCTATGAAACTCCCGAACCTTTTCGGTTATGCAATCAGGTGTTGGGGATACATGGGAAGCATAATATCTCACCCAAAGCTAGCAAATCCTACATCCAGCTGTATCCATCCTTCAACACATAACCAAGAAACCTTCAGAAATCATTTACCTCAACCTTCGAAAAGCATCTGTTATACGAGTTATGGCAATACTCCCAAACTCCTGCCCTAGTACTGGGTGGCGTCGAGGTTATCTCACCAACAACTGCATGAAAGAGATTTTCGATGTCGGCGAAACTCAGGTATTCCAAAATTGCAACGATAAATTGTGACGACAACACCTCGGAGCTCAACTCCCCGGGACACTGCCACAACCCCTAGATGTCAGGAGGCACCAAGAACAATGTTCTCGTCACAAATCCATCGGAACAATTCCAAGATACCTGCGTGGTCCTAATTTTTTTAGTGAAATTTGAGAAGAGAAGAGTCAAAACTCTATGTCAGGATGCCTCACCAGAGCGACGAAGGGACTGAGGAGTAAAAAGAATCCTACTCTCCGATATATATAATCCTAAATGACTCAAAACATTTTTCTAGACTCAATAACGCCAGTGATTCGATCAAGCAGGGGGCTCCTAAAGTCGGGGCTGGCTCTGATACCAACTTGTAATGCCAACGATGCGGCTATATCTGCCACGTGTCGAAGCACGACTTAGAGGCATAACCGCATTGGAAGCAATGTCGCAAGTGAGGTAATCTTCACAACAACCCATGTAATAAAAAAGGGAAAAGATACATAGTTGGCTTACACTTGCCACGTCACACAAATAGCATAAATATCATTACATTCATCTAGTTACACTCAAAATGAAGATAAACCGCAAATGCAACAATGTCCCCGATCGCCCCAACTGGGCACCACTACTAACCGTCTGGAAAGGAAACGTAGTATCGTCCTGAGTCCTCATCAAACTCCCACTTGAGCTCAGTCGAATCACCTGGAGCGGTATCATCGGTCCCTTCATCTGGTTTTGGAAGTAAACTGTGAGTCACGGGGACCCAACAATCTCACACCCTCACGACCAAGACTATTTAAGCTTATAGGAAGGGTAGAAGTATGAGGTGGAGCTGCAGCAAGTGACTAGCATATTTGGTGGCTAACATATGCAAATGAGAGCGAGAAGAGAAGGCAAAGGCACGGTCGATGAACTATGATCAAGAAGTGATCCTAGAACAACCTACGATCAAGAATAACACGAGACCATGTTCTCTTCCTGGACTCCGCTGAAAAGAGACCATCACGGCCACACACTCAGTTGATTCATTTTAATTAAGTTAAGCTTTAGGTTATCTACAATCGGACATTAACAAATTCCCATCTGCCCATAACCGCGGGCACGGCTTTCGAAAGATCAAATCCCTGTAGGGGAGTCCCAACTTAGCCCATCACAAGCTCTCACGGCCAACAAAGGATATTCCTTCTCCCAAGACAATCCGATCAGACTCAGAATCCCGGTTACAAGACATCTCAACAATGGTAAAACTAAACCAGCAAAGCCGCCCGAATGTGCCAACAAATCCCGATAGGAGCTGCACATATCTCGTTCTCAGGGCACACTCAGATGAGACATCGTACAAGTAAAACCAACCCTCAAGTTGCCCCAAGGTGGCCCCGCAGTCTACTCGGTCAGACCAACACTCGGAGGAGCACTGGCACAAGGGGGGTTTAAATAAAGATGACCCTCGGGCTCCGGAAACCCAAGGGAAAAAGAGGCTAGGAGGCAAATGGTAAAACCAAGGTGGGGCATTGCTGGAAGAGTTTTATTCAAGGCGAACTGTCAAGGGGTTCCCATTATAACCCAACCATGTAAGGAACGCAAAATCAAGGAACATAACACCGGTACGACGGAAACTAGGGTAGCAAGAGTGGAAAAAAAACACCAGGCATAAGGCCGAGCCTTCCACCCTTTAACAAGTATATAGGTGCATTAAGATAGACAAAATATAATGATGATATCCCAACAATAAACATGTTCCAACAAGGAACAAACTCCAATCTTCACCTGCAACTAGCAACGCTAAAAGAGGGGCTGAGCAAAGCGGTAACATAGCCAAACGACGGATTGCTAGGACAAGGTGGGTTAGAGGTTTGACATGGCAATATGGGAGGCATGATAAGCAAGTGGTAGGTATCATAGCATAGGCATACCAAAAGAGCGAGCATCTAGCAAGCAAAGATAGAAGTGATTTCGAGGGTATGGTCATCTTGCCTGCAAAGTTCTTCGAGTTGACGTTAGCTTGATCCTCGTAAGCGTACTCAACGGGCTCCTCAATCACGTACCCGTCTCCCGGCTCTACCCAAGAAAGAACAACAAGCAAAGGGAGACACAATCAACCACGTGCAATGCACAAACAACATGATGCAAAACTTGGCATGATATGCGGGATGCGATATGCGATGCATATGCATGATTCGGAAAGGAATGATTGAACCTGGCCTCAACTTGGAAAACTAAGAGTGCCACTAGAAATAGGAGTTGATTTCGGTCGAAACCGATATAAAGATCCCAGAATCGGATGCACGGTTTGGAAATGGCAAGCAAAACAAATATGGCACCGGTCTGCGATTAACAGCACAAGACCATCTAAATACATCAAGAACAACATGCTACAACACTCTAACATAGCAAAAAAATACATGGCAGGGATCCACTTAAGATGCTTGACAAAAGATGAACACTGAGCTACGGCTAATTCACTCAATAGCAGGTTCAAACAAGCATGGCAAAAGTGCAAAAGATATCAGGTTACAGACTTAGTGAAAATAACATGTCGGGAATTTAACATCAGGAAGCACTGTTAAGAGCAAGATAACTACATGCTATAGGAACATATCATGGCAAAGGAAAGCATGGCATGAAGCTACTCAAATCATACAACAAAAGTCCCTTACTGACCATAAGCCAAAAGGGATCAGAAAATACAATTGCAACCACGTGAACATAGCAATTATCGTTAACAGATTCAGACTTAGTGAAAAACTGGAACATGGCAAAACAGATATCAAGTAGGCATGTTTACGAGCTCGATGCACTCACCACAAGGCATTGCATGACAAACTAAGCATACACCGAGAAAGTAGACATGGCATAGAAGCTAGACATGGCAAGAACAACAACATAGCATGCACGGATCAACTACAACAAGCTCGGCAAAAAGGATTAACATGTAAACATTCTGCCAGGAACATTTTGTAGCAAAAGTAGAGCTCGATTGACTCAAGCTAGGGTGATCCATAAATACAAACAAAGACATGGATGGATAGAGAACCACAATATCTACAAAACATCCTTACTAATCATGCTCAAAAGAGGCATGGATCACTCTGTATCAACATGAACACATGGCATAAAAATATTGACAGGGCAATGACTTAGAATATTTCTAAGTCCCAGAAATCAGCAACATTAAGTAAGTTACTTTGCATGCTTGTGCTAGTCACCACAGAGATCACAAAAATACATGGCATACCCCCCTGTAAAGATGGCATGGCATACTTCAAAACACATATAGGGCTCAAGTTCATAGGAGGCACACATCAAGCATGGCAAAAATGACAAATGTCCAATTACTGATATGGATCTGAAACTAACAGAAACTAGCACTCTTCCAACAACATTTATGGCATCGAGATGAGCTCAAATGAACATGATGCAATGAGATGAAATGAAGTACTCATCAAGACGAACATTTCGATATGCTACACGCACGAATCGGAGCAACGGTGATGAAGTTATGACATGTCAAAATATGCAAAAGTTACTGAGAATTAGGGTTAGAATCAACCCCAGATCTAGATCCAGATCGAGATCTCGCTGGAGCACTGTTCACCGGAGGCGTCGAGGTTGCCGGACTTGGAAGAGGTTGTCGGAGGAGGGCCGGAGGGCCGCGGGGATGCTCGCCGGACTTGGACAAGTCGCCGGAGGAGGACGGGCGCGGCGCGGCCGGTGAGGAGGCGCGGGGCGACGCGGTAGGTGAGCTCGCCGGAGCCTCAGGCGAAGTACGGTGGCGGTCGCCGGCGCGGTTGGCGGCGGTGGATGCTGGGCGGCGAGGCAGTGGAGTCAGCGAGCGGGTCGGGCGGCGGAGACTAGGAGAGGCGGCGGGGCGCGACGGGCTCGCGGGGGCCCGATCCGGGCTCCCCGGGCCGCGGCGGCGGCGGGCGCCGGTGCTGCCACATGGCGGCCGGTGAGTGGAGGCGGTGGGGTGTCCGTCTAGGGCGGACATTGTCCAGCGGCAGCGCGAGCGGAATTTTAGGGTTAGGGGGAGAGGAGACCCGAAATTTTGAGGAGGAGGCCTATATATAGATGTAGAGGGAGCTAGGAGGCTCCAAATTGAGCACGGTTTGCGGCCACGCGATCGTGATCGAACAGCCTAGGTGATGGAAGGAATTTAGGTGGGTTTTGGGCCACTTTGGAGAGGTGTTGGGCTGCAACACACACGAGGCCTTTTCGGTCCCTCGGTTAACCGTTGGAATATCAAACGAAGTCCAAATGGCACGAAACTTGACAGGCGGTCTACATGTAGTAAACCAAGGCCGCTTGGCAAGTCTCGGTCCAATCTGAGAACGTTTAACACCCACACACGAAAAGAGGTAGAAAGGGACACTGGAGGACATAGGAGCGGCGAAATGCAAAACGGACAACAGGGAAAATGCTCGGATGCATAAGACGAACACGTATGCAAATGCAATGCACATGATGACATGATATGAGATGCATGACAAAGACAAAACAACAACGAAGAAAAAAACCCGACAACGAGGAAATAAAATAACTTAATGCCGGAAATGGCAAGAGTTGGAATACAAATGTGGCAGATTACATACGGGGTGTTACAGGTCTCACCCTCTTTCCCACATCCACATCGATCGATCTATACCTCTCTATATAGGATTACATAGCTAATACACCCACATTAATTATATATCCAAGCCCCCCTCTCATCATCAATGCCTCCACTTCATCCCTCAAACGCGCGCACAGTGGCGAAGACAGGGGGTAGCAAAGGCCCTACCTCCCCTCTAACATCACTATATGTCGAGGCTAATATGAATGTGATCATTAGACAATTGCTGGTAAAATGGTTTAAGTTGATGAATTGGCTCTGCCACTTCAGCAACAACACACGTTCTCTCCCCCTCTCTTCAAATATCGATCTCGCACTTGTGCACTCCTTCATAGTCTCCCTCCACTTGGCCCCTCACACCATCTTCTAGCCCCCCCACCGGATTTTGCCACATGTACAATCTAGCAGACTCCATGGTTGAACTTAACCATAATGCACAAACCTCAAAACACAAGTGCTTCTCCTTTGTTCTAGAATCTCCCGTATCATAACTGCCCAAACTTTTTTTCTAGTTGAATTGCCATTATTTGTTTCTACTTTATGCTTTACAATGCACAATTCCATGAATCATAAAATAGATTAAGTGCTTCTTTGATTCAAAGGATTCTCAAAGGAATTTTGGAGGATTCTAATCCTTAGGAATTTTTCCTATCTTGGTTGTTTGATTCGTAGGTTTGTAAACCATAGAAATTTTCCATAGGATTCATTTGCACTAGATTTCATAGGAAACATCCCATCCACTCAAACCACTTTGAAAGAATCATGCGTTTTTGTATGCACAATCAAACACTCATACAATCCTGTAGGATTCAAGACGACATTCCACTCTAATCCCATGTTTTTCCTATTCCCGCGTTTTGGAAATCCTATGAATCAAAGAGGCCCTATCTTTTTTTATAAAAACTAATTTATTTTGAAATAGATGAACTATAAAAATTAAACGAAGGTCTACATCAGGCATATATGACTCAGAGCTTACATGCTATAGTGTGGTATTTATTCATATTTTGGTTGCCAAATCTGATGCGTGCAATGCAGGTGTAACTTACTAGTACTTCGAGTATGTGCAAACACGTAAATTAGAATTCCAATGGCACTCTACACAGTGTCTCTATTACAGTTCATGAACCTACGTGGCACATGTGGAGGTGTTGTCGTGACCTCCTTGTGTGGATTGATCACAGTGACGTGTTGCTGCTTCTAGAAGAATGTACTCGTCGTCTCTGAGCCACACTGGCGGTACATGCATGAAGCGAAGATGTGCACACACGCCACGCATGCACTCATTCCCTCGCATGCACGTGCGGGTACACGGGGCGATGCATTTTTGTATGAAGATCCACCCCATGTGATAATTTGACGCGTGTAAAGTCCTTCATTTCATTGATGGTCAATTAATACAGCCCATTGTCGGCGTTCTAGGAACGGCGGTCCCCAGACTTGCCTGCCTGTGGCCTGCGGCGTGGCTCAAAGGGGGGCCCAGCACGGCCCATCTTCATCAACACAGACCCAAGACCCTCGCGAGGGGCCAAGCCTCGCGGGGCGGATGACGGGGAGCTTCCTTAGGCACGGCCTTATCAGGATGGCTCGCGAGGAGGCGGAGAGATCAAGGCAGGGTACCTCACGAGGTGCCCGTGACGCAAGCCATGACGACCAAGGGCGCCAGGCGGGTGCCAGCCCGCGCAGTGTCCTCCTTTCCTCTTTGGTGCAAAGGGGGCAAGCGCAGCCGCGGAGTACCGAGGCATCAGGCAAAGGTTGCCATTTCGGTGCAACAAGACCAAGACCAGGAGGACTGCAAGACGGAGGTCATCGTGGAGCCCAAGACGGCGTCACCGCCAGAGCTTTGTGCAGGCGAAGACTACTTTTGTCAGGATAGCTGGTACTAGCTGTCCCCCTTCAAATTAGCCCGCCATTGTTGGCTCCCTTCTCGCTCGATATTTGGGAAGAGGACCAGGGCCTCTATAAATAGGACTAGCCACCATAGTAGGAGGGGGGATCGAAATCCGAGAGAGAGGTTGAGGGGCATGAACGATCGAGAAGAGACAGAGAGAGAGAGAGAGAGAGAAAGAGAAGGGTGACTGAACTCCTCCCAGCAGTTCATCGCCCCAGCCAAGAACAGACCCTCGCGAGGCTGTTCTTCCTTGTATTGTTCATCATCATCAGCCCGAGAGGCAATCCACCACACCACACACTGGAGAAGGGTATTACACCACAACGGTCGCCCGAACCAGTATAAACCCTGTGTCTCTTGTGTTGTTCTTTCCGTAGCTTAAATCTTAGCGAGGCTAAGGGGTGCAGGTTGGTAGGAGGCGAAATCTCCGTGCGCACCCCAGTGTTCCAACCTCAAGGGTCTGCGGGAACCCGAAATCCGACACCCATGCAAATTGAGTGGACGTCAGGGCGGAAGAAAGACGTTACTACTCCACTGCGCGCATGCGAGTAGTTAAATCATAGGGTGCCAGTACTTCCATTGGTCTCCTTCATATTTTGTGCCAATTTTTGACCATATTTGTAAGTAACATAATATTTATGCATGTCATAAAAAGTGGCACAAAAAAGGGGCCAATAAACCAGGACGCAGGAGGCATGATCAATTTTGCCAAGGCTAGTGTTGGTGGCCTTTGTATTTAAATATGGACGGAGTGGAGTAGTACTATCTTTATCTTAGCCTCGTAGGGCTCTCCCAGCACCTAGGCTCGCCTCCCCGCCTAGCCCACCAGATCCCGCCATGGATAATCCCTTCGATCCCAGGATCCTGCGGGCTGCCCTCTCGTTGTGGCCCGTAGCACTGCCGCCTTTGAGCGAAACCCACATGTGTTTTAGAGGGGATCCATTGCTCTAGAATCATAGATCGGTGGTGCCGGAGGACATGCCAGGGCTGCGTTTCAGGTGGTGGGCAGCAAGGGCAAAATTGGATCGAGGAAGCGTCGCATCGATTGGAGAGAAGTTCCAAGGAGCTACGCCTGGCTCAGCACAAGGTGGAGGCGCAAGTCGATCTCAGGGGAGAGATGCTGAGGGATGTCAGCATCTGGCAGTGCCGCGTTGATTTCGAGCTAGGGCTAATGGCAGAGATCATATTCACGGAGTCGACTGCGTAGGAAAGAATGCGCATGCCTGCGCAATGGCATGAGCAGCCGGTGCAACTGTTCAAATGGGCAGTAGGAGAAGCCAAATCCCGAGACCAGTTGCGGCGGCACCGCTGGGCATCAGGGCATGCATCGTAGGCGAGGTGAGCTGCCTCTTTCCCCGCCAGCGAGGCAGTGACCTCGTCGGTTGCTGCTGCAGTGAACTTGCAACGCTATGTCTGTTTGCAACCTTAACAATCGCTCCATATATATGTATTGTTTTCCTGTAAAAAATACTTGGTCGTTTGGAAAAAGATGGTAATTGATTTATCACTAGTTTTAGAATGCTTGGTCGTGACAATCAACTGAAGCGACAACCAGAAGTCTCCATCGCTGCACGTGTCACGTTCTCTGCGAGGCATGAATAGAACAATACTAAAAATGAGATGACAAGCAAATTAGATCATTCTTTATCGCCAATAGAACAATGCCTCTTGCTATTAATAGATAATAAGAGTAGAGATATGGCACTGGGCTGCCGTGTTTCGTGCTCCTCCGTCGTACTCCAGTGGAAAACTTGAGTATACTGCACAGTTCTTTGCTCCTCGTCAGGTCGTCGGCATATTTATACGAGCAGTCAAATCAAAAGGACCTGCCTTCCAGCAATAATGAGCTATCAAATCACAAAGGCCCTCGCCGCTCTTGAAATCGACCTAGCTAGACTGCCCCGCCCTCCAGCCTTTTAAAAATGTATACTTTTGTATAGTAGTAGGATCGATGGATTGCACCATGGAGCAAAACTAACAAGATGAAATTAATAAAAAGGCGGTACATATAGAGAGTGCTCGTTGCCAAATTATTCATATGGTAATATTGAAAAAGCTAGTACGTGCTTAAATGGGGTGCTAAATTCTATTAAAGAAATTAGCATACCTATTTAATTCTTGGGTTCTTATTATTTATGCCACTAGTTTGTGTATCACTACTTAGGCTTGCCATTAGAAGTTACAACTACTCAAAAAGGTTGTCGATCTGTGAGATGCCTGCTCAAAAATGCAATTAGACATTGTGATTTTCACGTCAGACCCGTTGACCATGTTACATGACAAAAATAAGCCGATTCTCACAATGATAAGTGTGGCCCCACTTGTCAGGAGTAACCAAGTGAACAATTTTATAGGAAAATATGAACGCTATTGGGATCAAGTAGGCCCTACACTTTATTTTACTGTAGTGAGATAGAGGGATACCTGGCATGTTGGTCCATCGGTATTTATGTCATTATAACATGGCAAAAGAGATTCGAGTCACAATAATGGTGTCCAGCACAACACACCCGTCAAATAAAACTAAGCACCCTGAAATTCTTTGACAAAACTAAGCCCCCTGAAATTCTTTGACAACTAAACTGCTGGCTATATGATGTTGGCCATATATATTGTATGTATATAATGTGAAGAAATGAGTGGTAGTTGTAGTACTATACCAACTAAAAGAAATACTAGTATGTACATACTGAAGAGTTAAAGTAACGAGAAGAAACATAACATAGTTCTGCTGGGGGCTCAGCACAACACAACCCTCAAATAAAACTAAGCACACCAGAAATCAAACTAAGATACTAATCCAGTAGACACTTCATTATAACCACCATGAGCTACGATACTGCCACCTTACTCAGAGTCCTCGTCCATGTCCTCAACTTCGTCCTTGTCCATCTTCCTCTTGGGCGATACTTCTTTGCTTGAACCACACACTTGGCTCTTGCTCTTCATCCAACCCTTGTAGATATTGAAACAAAGGTAGCCATCCATTGCAGTGTAGTGGATGTGGTCTATGTCTAGTACATTCCACTGCCATGCACGATGAAACATGTGCAGAGGTTTCTTCAGTTTGCCGTATGAAGGATGAACCATGGCTCCTGCCAGGGTCAGCATTGAAGGCTTATCATGGGAGGAAAATAGCCCATTTTTCTGGAGGTCGAAGGGTTTGCCTACAACGAGGCCTATCCATTCCAGGACTCTTTCATCGTTCGTAAAGTCTACAGTAACGAATTTGACTCGGCCACCCTTGAGGAACTTCTTAAATTTCTCGCACTCAACATCGGCAGGGCATATGTGCTAGACCAGGCATAAGTCATGCACGCAAACTTGGATCACGGCGGGCTTCTTCCTCTCTTCCTCCTTTAGATTCTTCTCTTTTCCCAGGACCGTGGTGTACTCAACATCTAGCCCAGCGACCCACTCATGATTTGAGTTTTCGAACATGCGTCTAAAGCGATCAGGGCATCCTTTCACCGTCGTGGAAGAACGGGTGTAGATGACGTCAAACTCATCGCCGGTGATGGTTCTAACCTTGTACTCACCACCGACCATGAAGATTTCGGACACCATGGATTTGGGAGGAGGGTTAGGATTAGTGGAACTGCCGTAACATGAAAGGACGGGACGACTAGGAGTGGTTTATCGATTGTAAAAATGCCGAGTGGGTGGCATGCAAACGGTAGGGTAGTGGCTTGCCTGGTGGATAAATGGATTCATGCACAGTACTATGGGGGCCCAATTAGATGTCATGTCTACTCGACGCCCAATTAAATGGCTTTCGATGTCATGTCAAGCGTCGGGAAAATTACAGGTGATACGAAGCTTCCAAGAGCCCTTGGATCTGAGATCGAATGGTTACATGGCGTGATTCTAGACCTATGGGTGAATATCCTATCCTGGAGGGTTATTCTGCAAATTTTCAGCAACTTAGCATGCGACCGTTCGATCTTAGATCCAAGGGCTCCCAACAGCCCGTATCATGGTTGCGCCTACCACGACGCCCTTGGAGATTTAACACGGTGCGTTAGGCTATCTGATGTTGGCATGTCATACATAGTCATCACTTAGTCACTCATACTACAACAAGGTTAGCTATAAGGTTGGCTATAAGAGTGTTTTTTGTTTACTTCTGTCTATCTCTTTCTTCGTACTATTTATTGCATTTTCCAAGGAGTGACCTCTTCCAATGAAATGCTGCTTAGATGAGGTGCTATGGGAATTAAATGGCTTCATCTAGGTACACGCATAGGTGCTTAGTTTTTTGTTGCTAAGTTTGCTTCATCTAGGTACACACACTTAGCACATTTCTTCCTAGGGTCACCAAACTAGTCTCTCTCTTCTTAATTAACTTGCCACATCAGACTTTATGCCTATATGGCAGGCTTAGCACCTGTAGGATCAAGTACAATAGTGGGCTATAAGCCCGCTTTACATGGCATTTTTGCATATGTGGGGGAAAGAGGCAAGGAAAAAGTGGAGGAGTGGGCTCTCAAGCAAGAGCAAGCCTCTACATGGTGGAGCATCGGGAGAGGCACTTGTATGGAGGTGGTCAGGAATCAGGAGACTCACGCCGATCGTAGCGCCACAGTTAAAATGATAATGGAAAGTCAAATCACCGGGCCCCACCTGTCCAGCAGTAACTCGCTGTCAACTCACACAGCCCTACGTTTGCAGCAACCTACTCCCTCATCTTCTCGCGTCTCTGTCGAACCGACTAGGCAGAACTACCCCGCCTACCACACGGGAAAAGCCCCACCCTTAACTTTTAAATAGTACAATATAATAATTTTGTATCCATGGATTGCGCCATGGAGCAAAGCATCAAGAAAATGGCGGTACACATTTACGGAGTACAGTATACAGCATGCCCGTCGCGTTCACGTCGCACCCCAGATGGTCAGTCGGTCTGGCACACCGCTCTTTGAATGGAACGCGTGTCATATTGCGTTTGCACACACATGTGGGGCCGCAATTGAGAACCGACCATAGGCACACTCCCCGGCCCCGCAAGTCGGGTGAGTTAATAGAAGAGAGAGACGAGCGATAGTACTAGAGAAGTGTTGTACAGACATGGTGCCTGGACGATCCCTGCATGACACGGAAGATCAGTTCGTCCATGCATGTGACCAGACTCCAGCAGACATGCCTGGATTGGCTATCGTCTACATATCGTGGAGGCTGTGTTGTACAGGGCTGTAGTTCTGGTGAGAAATCTAAAAAAAGGTTTCTTGTCATCTCGCAAAATTAGGTGTCATGTGCTTCGGATCACTGCGAGGGTTAAACAGCGACAACTGAGTTCCTCCAAGGCGCTAGTCATGGGGGCCACATGCATGAAGACTACTCGACTGCCATCTATGTCAAGACGGCTATGTTAATTAGGGCATCTATCGATGGACCCCTTTTCTACGAGTTTATCTTTAATTTGAGCTTTGATCCTTGTCTAGTTTGTCCATCGGGATTCATGTTGTCTCCTTTGGGCAGTGAGGTTATGGTTGCTTGTCATGTTATAATCCGGTGCTTCAGATCAAAATGAGGACAACTGCGCCTCCGGGGCACGTGCATGAAGACAGTCATTGACGAGGTCAAGCCAGCTCTAGTAGACAAAAGAAAACTAGTAGTACTCCACTATATAGGCAGGAGTCTCCGCGCTTGCTTGCTTGTGTTTATCTCTTCACACTATCTCATTCTCTCCAGATCTAAACATGACAGCAGTGACCACACACACTCTCTCTCTCTGCTCACCGCTGGTCACGGATCCAGCCGAATCCTCTCCGGCGGGGAAGGTGAGAAGGTGCAATGTTCAAGCGGTCGTCCTCGGCAATGGCTCTTACCCACTGCCGGCGCGACCCGATCAGCATGCCTTGTCGTTCTCTCCCAAGCACCGCTGGCTAGGGAGGGCCTCTGACCCCTTCTTCCTCGCTGCCGTAGTGTGGGCTGATCCGGCCTGCCGCCATCCACCTAGCGACAGCCCAGCGACCCTTAGGTATAACTTCCTTCGAAACCGGCCTTGATCTACTTCCCGAGCTCCTGATGTTGCTGCATTTGTATCTTTTACTATTTCCCAGGCCCCCTCATAGATAGGATCGATCGACTGTTCGAAAGCCACCTAAATTTTTACTATTAAGAGGTAAAACTAGTTCATGCACTCGAATCTAGTACTACTTGGTTCAAACAAGGAAGAAAGGGGGTGGGGGTTGGGGTGGGGGAAGATTTGTTACCTGAATCTAGGACTTGGTCGAAAGAGGAAATAATCGGGGCGAAAAGTAGCACAGACTGGCTAAGCAACTAGTCTCTAGGTCTAATAGGGAAATAAAAGAAAACGCAGTACAAACTCAATATAAACCTGATCTATTGGTGGAAAATGAAAGAAAAAGGGGACTGGGGGACAAGTGAATAGAGTAAGTCCAGCACTAGATTTGCTAGCTTCACACAGTATAAGGTGGCTATACCGATAAAAATGAGACCAAGCTAGATATCCTGTTATGATGTTTGTTGCCCCGAGCCACTCTTATGTAATGCCACTAGTAATATGTACTAGTCGCACTGCTAAAAGTAAGGACACGTTAAACCAATGTTGCTGGTAAAATGAAGCAATGGCACCATTAAAGTAATGTCGTATTTAACGGTTGTCATAGTTAATCCTAATGCCCACACTAATATCTAGCAATGCCGATGCTTTAGAAATTGCTACTGTCCTTGTAGGATTGTCATTTAGATAAGGAACATGCTTCTTTTCATTTGATGTATGTTTCATCACTTGTTTGTCACCCTCCTTTCCACCTTTTTTGTGGAAACAGAGACATACATTTCACGCTTGATCTTAGTTGAACTGGACAAATGATATCCAAATTATAGTTGAACATTCCAGGAGCTTCACAACCAACCTTGATGTTGCTCAATTTTATTGCAACCAATGAAGAAGAAGCTCTGTGGGTTTCGTTTTCTGATGGAAATGGAACCGGGTCTGGAGCCCTTTTCTTAAAAAACGAAGTTGCTAGCTCATGGGACATTGCTTCATTTTAGGTGAACTCCACCAAAAGGTCCCATGAATTGAATCATCCATGTTGGTGACTGGTGTCATCCCTTCTACGATGGCGTTGACTGCAGACATGGTTCCCATCATGAGGTATGTTCCTTTTTGGTCTGACCGTTTCCAAAGATCGTGCATGTTGAGTCTGCTCTTGTGCTACTATTTTGGCACTGCCATGATAAAGCAGTAATGTTATTATTTTTCACCTTAATCTAGTGGCACTATTAATTTGAGGCAATGTTTTGGCACCGCTAGTGGCACTAATTTTTTTAATATATATTGAAAGAGGGGGTTTCCTCCGATTTCATTAAATAAATCCGACCATAGAGAACCATTATCTCAGTGTAAACGGGCAGTTAAGCAACTACTACTACAACAGACTGAGTACTAGCAAGAGACAAGTTCGCCACATAAGCTAGGCAGGTAGGGGGACGCAGCACCAGCTCGACCAAGTTTGGATTACAACCCAAATGCTACCATAGAAACATCAGAGGGGAAGATAGGGACTGAAGAAGCCAGCTTCAGCATCCCAGTCTAAGCACACCCGGCCTCCATCCTTGTGACGCATGGTACACCTCGTTTGCCACCTGCTCGACCACTAGTGCCACTGATAAAATGAAGTAATAATATAGTTAAAATAGAGAGAGTGTCCTCCCTATCATTTCATTTCCAATGTAGATAAATAAAGTGCTTTCTCTTTGTTAGTATATGTTTCATCAACTAGCCCCATTGTTAATGTTTAAGCGTTTCTGCAAACTGGGGTGCTTAATTTTAGTTGATCTGAACAAAAATAGAGATTGGAATGTCTCAAGGCCCCTCCTTGTACTACAATTGTACAATGATGTTCATCACTGGCAGAAGGTGTATCGGGGAGACTTGGGTCGATTTCCAGTATGAGGCGTACCGTATGAGGCGTCGCAGGGCCCATCTCGCCCTCGCAACATGGCATACCATGATACTATTGCAATACTTTCTTCTATTTATTAGTGTATGTTTCATCAACTAGTGCCACTATAATGTAATCACGCCTTTTCATTATCTATGCAAACAGGGTTATTCAGCTGTATTTTGGTGGAACTGCACAAATGTACGGATGGAACTGGCATATATGCAGAGTGCGAGGTGCCAAGTAAAAATTACCGACACCAACCCTGCTCCATCTAAGAATTGGCATACACCACCATCAGTGGGATGTGTGGCGCTCACTGTGGACGGATCTTTCTCGACAGCAAATCCTCTAACCAAATACTAGTAGCTTAGACTTCAAAAAAATACTAGTAGCTTATATTGGCAGTTTTCTAGGGGTGTACTCTTTTCTGAAAGAAGCACCAATCTATTTTTCTTTATTTGTACACAGTGTCACAACTTTGACCCAAAGGTCCAGAGCTATTTTAGGGTGATTGGCATAGTACTCGGAGACTGATTGTAAGCATGTTTTTTATTAGCTGTCACACTGATTGTAAGCAAGAGCAGATGGAAGATTAGGTTAGTGCGAAGCTTACCTTAAACCCTACCGACGCTGTTGAAACGAGGCAAGCGTCGAGGGAACCGTGGAGAACGGTGGGGAAGGGACATTGCTCCATCCGGCCTCCTCTTGCAGTGGTAGAACGAATACTCATGTGGCTCCGGCTAGCTCTGCACCCTCACGAACGGCACACCATACTCGATCGATTCGTTATCCTCTAGGTGCTGGACCTTCGACCTGTACGCCCACCACCTCCGCCTGACTTTCGCCTCGGGCGAATATGTCTGCTCCATCGTCCAGAGGAGATACTCGATGAACTCGAAGGACTGTGGCGTGACTGCCGCCGAGGAGTACATCGCCGCCCTCATCGTCGTCGTCTTGCTCTTTCACATACATTGCCACAAGACCCTCACCGTCCTCAAAATCTCCCACTCATTGTCAAACCAAGTAAGGATCTCCTTCAACCTGGCTAACTTTGCTTGGTCGCCGCCGGTGATCTGCCTGATTCGTTGCTGCGTCCTCTCAGATGTCCTTCTGAGTGGTCCGGTGCTAGCTTTGGAAGATGGGAGGAGAGATTGTGGTCTTGCAATAGAGAAGAGGGAGAGGCGAGATAGTGGTTTTGGAATGGAGATGATGGAGAGGAGAGGGGTCGTTTTGAAATGGAGAAGAGGGAGAGGCGAGACGGTGGTTTTTGAATGGAGATGATGGAGAGGAGCGGTTTCCTTGCCTTTCGTTCGCTGACAGGTGGGCCCCGTGCTTGGTGGGACCCATGTGTTAGTGTCTCAATGGCAGGATGGGCTACGTTAGGTGATCCTCGTCCGAGGAGAGAGGAGGTGGTTTTGCAATGGAGAAGAGGGAGAGGCGAGATGGTGGTTTTGGAATGGAGATGATGGAGAGGAGAGGAGGTGGTTTTGCAATGGAGAAGAGGGAGAGGAGCGTGCGACATCGGTTTAGGATTGGACGAGAGGGCTGGCATGCTGTGACTGGATCAAAATCAAAATCAATTCACCCTTCAATTAAGAAAGCGACCCCACATTAACTAGTCTCCCTTTTATTTTGGGTCAAATACAGTACATGGTCAAACTTTGACCCACAATACACAAAACAAAAAAATACTTCCAAGATCAGCGCCACTCCTCTCCTGTTCCAATCTAAATCCAGCGCAGCTCCTCTCCTCTTCCATTTCAAAACCACCGCCCCTCCTCTCCTATTCCAATCCAAAACCAGCATCGCACCTCTCCTGTTCTAATCCAAAACCAGTGCTGCTCCTCTCCTCTTCCATTCAAAAACCACCGCCGGCAAGTGAAGGTGTTTTGGAGAAGTAGATCAATGGAGGAGTACAACCGATACGTGAGGATCGCAGACGGCGACCCTGTGAAGCTAGCTAGGATGTTGGAGATACAATCTTGGTTTGACAACAAGGACCAACTAGCGCCGACGGCAACATCCATGGACAAATATCTGCAACAGAGCGAAAAGGCGGCAATACTCCCGAAGGGAGCCGCGTGGGAGTACATAGAGCTGCTCCTCTGGGTCATGGAGCAAACAGATTCACCGAATCCGATCGTGTGGGATCGGTGGTGGGAGTATCGATCCCAGATGGAGCATCCACTAGAGATTGAAGGATCGAGCACCTACATGGTGCCATTTGTGAGGGTGTCGTGCCAGAGCGAGCCGGTGGAGTCTTCGTCGACCTAACCCAGCTGCAAGAGGAGAAAAGCAGGTGTCCCTACGACGCTTCCTCGCCATTCACATCGTCTCACGGGGCGACTGTCTACCGCCGAGGAATAGGAGGGGACTGCCCCCAGCCCAATAGTCAGGCAGGTTGTGAATTGTCTAGAGGAGCTTAGGGTTGTCAGTATTTGCAGGTTGTGAATTGTGTTTTGTGTTGTGTATTTTGAGAGTACTTTCAGATATGAATGTCTTTTCAATTTCAGATTTGCAGTATTGAGCATATGAAGTATTTTATGAATTCTAGAGATCTATTTTTAGCACTTGAAAATGTAGTTTCATAGGAGCATAAAAGTGCAGACAATGTGATTCTCAGAGAAGAAACTGCAAGTTTCAGTTTCAGATAAGAAACCGCAAGTTCAGTTTCAGATAAGAAACTGCAACTTTCAGAGCCAGAGCATTTATATTAACACAACCTTTTCAAACAGGGTTAACATCATGTTGGAAGTTTTATTCATGGTCGAAAATGGAACTACCAGCCAGTTAACATCATGCTGATCAACATTCATGCATAGCACATCTTCATATGATGCACAATCAAAAAGATATGTTATTTTCAAAATGCCCACACAATGTCGAGTGTGCGAAAAACAGAGAAAACGAGGGACGAAGTTTTGGCAAGTGTTGGACGTGGTGTGCGTAGATAACAATGGGGACCCACATGTCAATATTGGCAGAGGCAAAAAATTGGAGATATTTTCCCTGCATCAAGTGGAATCGAACCCGGGCAGAACAGCTGTCGGGTAGTGTCACTTGGCCACTGGGCTAGTTCACTACTTTCGTTACAAATAAGGCACTTACTTGGGTGGTCCAATCACCTCGATCATGCGCCTTTGTGCGCTCGCCGTGGCGCCGCTGTCTGCCATTGTGAACATGCCAAACAAACGAGAGGAATCTGGAGAGGACTTTACGTGGAGAGGCGGACAGTCGGGACCCACCAGGTGTATGGCCATACGCAAGCAAGTGCCTCATTGAAAAAAACTTCCTCCTAATGCTATACTAATGTTGGGGCCCACGGTTTTGTCAACATAGTTACATTTTTTAGGTGCTTCAACGTAGGAGATAAATTCACAACGAAGCTGTGGAGCTGGCGGGTAGTATCACTTATTATCACTGGGGTAGCACGTATCCGCTGGGTTTGGGGCTACCCCGTCTAGGCTTTCTTTTTTAACATGCGCAGCCCACGACATGTCGGTTTGTATTTTTTGAGGGCCGTCATGTATCGACTGGCCTATGGACCTCCCATCCAAGGTTTTATTTTTCCTAAAACATTGGCAGCCCAATTTATGTATTTTTTTGAAGAAAACGCAGAGGTCTGTTCTATTTTTCTATATAAGAATAGGAACGCCTGGTCCAACTTTTGTTTCCCTTCTAACTATATTATATATATTTAAATTATTTTATATGTTATTATATATTATTGTTATTATCCTCGTATATTTAACAGAAACTTACATATGTAAGAAAACAATATCCCACATCTTATTAACTTATAAATAATTTCTTAACAATAAAATACTGGATTGTTTTGGCAACGAAAATCTTGGTGATTGTGTATAAAAGCTTGGTAAGATTTAAGGACCAATGTAATAATAAATCACTTATTATTTAAATATATTTATAACAAAATGCTCAGCCCCTATTTATTTTTTTGATAACATTGATGTGCCCAACCCAACATTATAATTAGAATCATCCCAGCAAAATCATGTATTTCGAGAAAGTGCAAATGGCCTGTAATTTTTTAGGAGAAAAATAAATGTGCCGCATGGACGCTATATTTTTGTTCACCCAGCCCAGCAAATGGACTGTAATTCTAAAAAAAAGATCAAATTGATTGTAGATTCTAAAAAAATGGGTTGAATACGTGCCACATTTTTGGAGGCTGAAATGTGGTCCAATAGGTCAAAGCCAACGCAAGTTGTTGTCAACTTAGTCAACAAATGATTCTGACATCGTTAGCCGTTGGATTTACATCCAACGACCGACATCCATCTTCAATCTCTCGTCTTCTTCCTCTAGCACCGCTGGGACCACCTACTCCCGCCTCCTGTTGCTAGCAGCTCTGCTTACCACGCTTGGCTGTGAAGCACTACCCCACCGTTGGCCAGGCCATCCCTTCACCCTCCACACCTCCTGTTTACTTCTCCACCGATTGCCGAACCACACCGCACCAGAACCAGTTAACCCTCGTACACCTCTCCGTCTACGACTCTACTCCCACGTCTTCCCATCTCCATCTCATTGCTGTCCGGGGCCTCGCCGTCATCCACCACCTTGGATGCGCTCGGCGCGGAGTAGTCAACGTGGTCAATGAATGACATCCATCGGTAGTAGACTGTGCGTGGAGAGTCTGACAGCTGGGTCCATGGCCGCACGCAAGGAAATGCCTCCTTATTACGCGCAAAATAATGATTCCTCCACCTGACAGTTGGGAACCACCGGAAGGGCCTCTGCATTTCGTGAAAAAACGTCCCCCCCACTGACAGGTCGGACCCACCATCTATATCTTCGCATTCAAGGAAGTGCCTCCTTATTACGCACAAAAAAAATGAATACCCCCTGCTAGCCGGGACCCACCATAGTGGGAGGCTGACTTGTGGGCCTACTAAGTTGACGGGGATGGAGGGCTTTGTCAACTTAGTCAATATGAACGAATCTAGCTCTAGTGAGTGTACGATGTCCATCCAACGGTGGTAGTGCTTCTTCAACCTCTGGTCTTGTTGCTCCAGCCGCCCAAACCAGCACCGGTCATGCCACGTGCTCCTGCTTCCCGTGGCCGGCTGTGATGCCGCGGAGGCCTCACCGCCCCCTACTACTCCCACCGCTGGCCAGGCCCTGCGGCGGCGACAACCTCACACCGAAGCCGAACCAGTGAACCCTCGTACTCCTCTCCACGTGGGCATCCACTGCCGCGCCTTCCCATTCCTAGGCCTTGCCGTCGTCCACCGCCCTGGTGCTCTCACCGCGGCGTGGTAAACGTGGTCAAGGAACGACTTCCATCGGAAGAGTACTCTACGTGGAGAGGCCGACAGCTGGGTCCACGACTGCAGCAAGGAAGTGCTTTCTTATTTCGCGGAAAATAATGATTCCTCCACCTGACAGTAGGGACCCACCGGACGGGTCATCATATTTCGCAAAACAAAACGTTTCCCCCTGACTGCTGGGACCTAGCAGCTACATCTTCGCACGCAAGGAAGTGCCTGACAGTCGGGACCCACCTGGTCGAATCATACGTAGCGATGTCATTCTGGTCGTGAACATGTACGTACATACTGGTCGATGTAGAGGCGCTCACATGCGGTAGTAGAGGCGCGCACGTTTGGTAGTAGAGGCGCGCACGTAGCATGTACACGTATGTACAGCGGCCATGGTGCAAAGAAAGTAAATACGGACACATATGTACATACGGGCGGGGCCTCGAACGCCTACTCGCGCATACGTACGGCCAAGGCTCGTGTATATGGTTGTGGCTAGGTCGGAATGGAGAAACAACATAGTCGCCATGTTCATGGGGAGGCAATGGAATGCGTCGTGTTCATCGGGAGGCAACGGAACGCGTGTTGTTCATCGGGAGCCAACCGGCTTGGACGAAATAGTCGATGGAAACGAGGCCTGGCGTACTGCAGAACGGAGGAAACGGCCTTGTGTTCAACCGGCCACGATGGAAACAGGATCCTGTTCATCGGGAGGGGTCTGGCGTACCGCAAAATGGAGGAAACAGACCTCCTACGATTGAAAAGGGGTCCTGTTGATTGGGAGGGGTGTGGCATACCGCAAAACGGGACTCCACGGGATACTGTTCATCTCCACCATCGACTGCCTCCACGGGCTACTGTTCATCCACCGTCGACCTCCTCCAGCCTCCACTTGCGACTGTTCATCCACAAGCTCCTGTTCATCCAGCCTCCACCGCGCGCTCCTCCACTGGCTACTATTCAACCAGCCCTCTCCACAGGGTCCTGTTCAACCACCCCTCCACGGGCTACTGTTCATCCAGCCCTCCACCGGCTACTGTTCAACCAGACCTCCACCGACTACTATTCAACCAGCCCTCCATGGGGTCCTGTTCATCCACCGGCTCGATCGATCGGGGTACTGTTCATCCAGCAGCAACGACCTCTACTACAACGGGGTCCTGTTCATCCAACCCCCACCGGGAACTGTTCATCCAAACCCCCCAACAACGCTCACTGTTCATCAAGGGAAGGAGGTAGCAGTGTTCGACCGGCTTCAGTTAGCAGCAATAGCGAAGGAATCACTCGGGTTCGGTTAACAACAAGGGATCGAACGATCGCTCAGGTTCAGTAACGAGTAGCCTGCAGTGCAATTGCTCGGGTTCAGTTAGAGCACAACGCCTCGCTTGGGTTCAGTTAGAGCGCAACGCCTCGCACACACGCGTGTACGTATGAGAGAAACGCGCATCGCTCGGCCCCCGACCACCCACCGTAACCGGGAACTCCCCCGATATTTTCCTCGCCCTCGCTTCTACCACGGTTTTCTCCATCATGGACGGCCCAAAGAATGTCATGCAGCTGCGTCTCCGGCCCTCCTAGGACAAAAATCCCATTTTCTGTCATGATCTTTTGTCATAGAAGTAGGATCCCACCACATCTATGATGATACCAGGTTTTGTTACAATTATCGTCATAGAAGTGTCATAAGTATAACAAAAAAATTTCGTTCGGCCCAAAATGTCATGGATGTGTCTTTTTTGTAGTGACAACTCGATCTTGATCTTAATCAATCAATTGGCTTCTCTCTCAAACACACACACACACACACACACACACACGCGCGCGCGCGCTAGTTGTGTCTCTGTGCCTCGCTCACACACACTCGATAGGTCTTTCTCTCCGTTGCACCCTCGATATGTAGACTTCTCGCGCGCATACAACTATAGTGACGATGACGCTGAACCCATTGTGCCTTGTTTTTACCGGCCTCATGTGATAGTTTTCACCCTATTTTCTATTAATTAACAAGGCAATCTTTTCTTTGTTATTACTAGTGAATTTGAGATCAGTCGGGGTAGACATAAAATATATCACTTCAACCCAATTATTGTAGTAACTATTTTAAAAGAAACTAGCAAGATGCCCGTGCATTGCACGGAACATCAAGATGCATTTATATGAGTAGTTTATCTGCAAATGTGGAGAGGGGTGTGGGTATGTTTTCACAAAATTGCCATAGTTTCCTTCCTAACTGTCAGAAATAAATTGGCGCCCTATATTGCAGGATGGTAGGCACACCATCATCACCAACTCTGTTTTTTATAAGAGTATACTAGCAAGATGCCTGTGCTTTACATGGAACATCAAGATGCATTTGTATGAGCAGTTTATCTTGTGAGAGAAAAGGATGAATGAGGGAAGTGAAAGGATCGAGAAGAGGTGTCTAGAGGGGGGGTGAATAGACTCTTAACAACTAAAAGTAGCAATTTTTATTTTCTTCAAGTTAAGGTAGAGTTTTAGCACAAGTTTAAACATTCACAATATATTTCAAGAAAGCATGGCAAGAGTATATGAGCAGCAGAAAGTAAATCATGCAAGTTGCGAGAATGTAAAGGGATGGGATTGGAGTGTGCAAACACAATTGGAGACACGGAGATTTTTGGCGTGGCTCCGCTAGGTGGTGATGTCGTACATCCACGTTGATGGTGACTTCAACCCACGAAGGTTAACGGTTGCGCGAGTCCATAGAGGGCTCCACCCATGAGGGGTCCACAAAGAAGTAACCTTGTTGAGGGAGTCCTGGATTAGGGGGTCTCCGAACAGCCGGACTATATCCTTTTACCGGACTATTGGACTATGAAGATACAAGATTGAAGACTTCGTCCCGTGTCCGGATGGGACTCTACTTGGCGTGGAAGGCAAGCTAGGCAATACGGATATGTATATCTCCTCCTTTGTAACCGACCTTGTGTAACCCTAGCCCCCTCCGGTGTCTATATAAACCGGAGGGTTTTAGTCCGTAGGACAACATACAATCATACCATAGGCTAGCTTCTAGGGTTTAGCCTCTCCGATCTCGTGGTAGATCTACTCTTGTAATACTCATATCATCTAGAACAATCAAGCAGGATGTAGGGTTTTACCTCTATCAGGAGGGCCCGAACCTGGGTAAAACATCGTGTCCCTGCCTCCTGTTACCATCCGCCTTAGACGCACAGTTCGAGACCCCCTGCCCAAGATCCACCTGTTTTGACACTGACATTGGTGCTTTCATTGAGAGTTCCACTATGTCGTCACCATAAGGCTCGATGGCTCCTTCGATCATCGCTAGCGATGCGGTCCAGGGTGAGGCTTTCCTCCCCGAACAGATCTTCATATTCGGCGGCTTTGCACTGCGGGTCAATTCACTTGGCCATCTGGAGTAGATTGAGAGCTACGCCCCTGGCTATCAGGTCAGATTTGGAAACTTCAACTACACGGCCGACATCCGCGGAGACTTGATCTTTGACGGATTCGAGCCCATGTCGGATGCGCTGAACAGTCTTGGCGAGTATGACGTAACTCTGCCATCGGACAGTATTCGGGAGATCGCATTGACAGCTACTCCGTCCATCAATCCGGAGCAAGTCGCGCCATCCGAGAGCGGAGGGATGGACCCCGCCATGGAGGCCACACTCTCAGCGGCGATAGAGCCGGATACTGACTTCACCCCTTATGAGAGCCGTGTTGCCGAATCACTGGATTCATCTTCGGTCACGGACTCCAAGCCGCTCGTATCCGCGTCCGTCGAGTCCGACTGGGCGCCGATCATGGAGTTCACCTCCGCGGATATCTTTCAGCACTCACCTTTTGGAGATGTGCTAAATTCATTAAGGTCTCTCTCCCCGTCAGGAGAACCTTGGCCGAACTATGTCCGGCTAGAATGGGATGCGGACGACGAAGAAATTTGCCGCCCACCAACCACCCACTTAGTAGCCACTGTCGACGACTTAACCGACATGCTCGACTTCGGCTCCGAGGACTTTGACGCATGGACGACGAAGCTGGAGACGAACCGGAACCGTCACCCACAGGGCACTGGACCGCTACTTCATCACATGCCGTGTACATGGTGGACACCCCCAACGAAGCCAATGGCGACGAGAAAGCGGAGGATTACCCCTCCAAGAAGCAACCCAAGCACCGACGTCAGCGGTGCCGCTCTAAGTCCTGCCATATCAAAAACAGCGACAACAATAGTCCACGCGACTCCAGAAAAGACAACAACTGCACCACCCCGGTGGCAGAAAACGATCAAGATGCAAGCAGCAAACATAGTACGGATCCGACGTCCGAACACGATGACGCCAAAGATAAGCATCATCAATCCCCATCTAGGGAAGAAAACAGTCCGGACGATGATGCACCCATCATCCCGGAAACACACTTGGAGCAAGAGAACCTCCGCAGGAGGCTTACTGCCACAGCGAGAAGCCTGAAGAAACAGAAGCAATGGCTCAAGGTCGCACAAGATACGCTCAACAGCAAGTGGAACAAAGTAACAAAGTATGGTAGAAGCTACCACCCAAATAGCTATCCAAAGCGCAAGCTATTACCGGAATTCGACGACGAGGCCTTAGAGCCCATACAGCCGATAAGTGATACGGCCAACTGGCCGGATCCACCGCACTATGAATGCGATAGAGCGGCTAACAAAGACACGCATAAGTCAACACATGTTCTACGTGAAAACTTGCGTCAAAAATCCGGCGCGACCAGATCTATCTATGGATCTAGGAAGCGCGCTACGGTACACAACCAACACCGAATACAACAACCGTCTGAACACTATGGCGCATCCCAATACAGGGGTGCCGCACACCCACTATGTTTCACTGATGAGGTGCTGGATCACGAATTCCCAGAAGGATTCAAACCAGTAAACATAGAGGCGTACGACGGAACCACAGACCCTGGAGTCTAGATAGAGGACCAGTAAACATAGAGGTGATGCTACTGAACTCAAGTGGGACTTTGACGAGGACCTTGGCCATTACTATGTTTCGTTTCCTGATGATCAGTAGTGGAGCCCAGTTGGGACGATCGAGATCTAGCATTTGGGGTTATCTTCTTTTCATTTGGATTTGTCCGTGGTCGGACTATGTGTGTACTCTGGATGATGTATGAGTTATTTGATCATTGTGTGATGTGGCGATTGTAAGAAAACTATATATTTATCTCTATCCTTGTTCATTACATGGGATTGTGTGAAGATAACCCTTCTTGCAACAAAACCAAAATGCGATTATGCCTCTAAGTCGTGCCCCGACACATGGGAGATATAGCCACATCTTAGGTGTTACAAGTTGGTAATCAGAGCCTTCCCCGACTTAGGAGCCCCCTGCTTGATCGAATCATTAACGTTGTTGAGTTTGGAAAAAAATGTTTTGAGTCTTAGGATTATATATATCGGAGAGTAGGATTCTTTTTACTCCTCAGTCCCCTTCATCGCTCTGGTGAGGCCTCCTGACGTAGATGTTTTGACTTTCCTCTTCTCAATTTCACTAAAAAAAATTAGGATAACGCGGGTATCTTGGGATCGTTCCGATATTCTTGTGACGAGAACATTGTTCTTGGTGCCTCCTGACATTTAGGGGTTGTGGCAGCGTCCCGGGAAGTTGAACTCCGAGGTGTTGTCGTCACAATTTTATCATTGCAGTTTTGGAATACCTGAGTTCGCCGACATAGAAAATCTCTTTTATGGAGTTAGTGTTGAGATAACCTCGACGCCACCCAGTACTGGGAGGGAGTTCGGGAGTATTGCAATAGCTCGTATAATGGATGCTTTTCGAAGGTTGAGGTACACGATTTCCGAAGTTTTCTTGGTTATGTGTTGACGGATAGATACAGTTGGAGTGTAAGGCTTGTTAGTTTTGTGATATATATTGTGGCTACCTATATCCCCAACACCAGATTGCATAACCAGAAAGTTCCGGGAGTTTATAGGTGGGAATTCAAGTAGCTCTAGTTTATTCTTCCGACAGATATTTGGTTTGTGATTGAGTAATCCTTACCACTTATTTGTTCCAATCATACCTTGTTGTTTCATTCATCAACCTTTATCTAAGTGGCTTCTCACCTTAATGGTCATGTAATGTTAACTTTGGAATTCATTCATTCAACTCTGTTCGGATGTTTACTGTGAAGACTATATGTTGCAATTTCTATCCGTTGATCCAGCTTGTCTATCTATCTATCTATCTATCTATCTATCATGGTTCTAACGGATGTCACCCTCTTCAGGATGGCTCCTCCAACGCGTCTGAATCTAGATCGCAATGATGGGAATCAGGCGAACCCTCCACCTCCGCCACCTCCTCCGCCTCCGGAGGCATGGCAAGCTGTCATGGTAGCCACCAACGCCAACACCCAGATGCTTTTGCAACTTGCAAGAGCGCAACCAAGGCCAAGGCAACCAAGGGAATCAAGGTCAAGGGCAGTTCAACAATCAGCCTTAGTTTGCTACCCTCAACCAGTTCCTTGCAAATCAACCAAAGTCTTTGATCAACTGTGCCGAGGCCACGGACGCCGATGATTGGCTCGTGGACATCAACAAGCATTTTGAATGTAGCAATATCAGGCCTGAGGACTACGTCAAGTTCGCTTCTTTTCAGCTCAAGGACTAAGCTGCTGATTGGTATCAATAATACAAAGATTCCAGAGGAGGTCAAGTGATTACCTACAATGACTTCTGCAGAGACTTTAAAGCTCATCACATTCCAACAAGTGTTGCTGAGAGCAAGCGTGAGGAATTCCGCAATCTCAAGCAATGAAGCATGTCTGTGTATCGATACAACATCCAGTTTCAGAAACATGCTCGCTTCGCGAGGCAAGATGTTCCTGATGAAAAGAGCATGATCTATCACTTCAAGGGTGGCCTCAGAGAAGATCTGTAGTTAGCTCTCGTTCTTGTTGAGCCTACTAAGTTTGATCAATTCTATAACATGGCCCTCAAGCAAGAAGGTGCTCAGCTCAAGTGTGAGGCTTCAAAGAAGAGAATCAGGGATGCAGTCCAGTCTTCTTCTTCCTCACAAGTGGTAGCTAAGCAACAAAAGTTTTGGCTTCCTCCTCCTCTGTTTCGTCGGGCCTACCAGCAAAAGAACAAAAGTGGCCATGGATCTTCCCACCCACCCAACCCAGGCTATCAGAACAAGTCTCAGACTCAAGCTCCAAGGACAAGTGCTCCTCCTTCTTATAATCGTCCACTCTCAGAAGTTACTTGTAAAAAGTGTCAGCAGAAAGGTCACTATGCGAACAAGTGCTTCAACCAAAGGCGCCTTCCACCTCCTCCTCCTGTGAGGTCTTCAAGCAGTGCACTGGTCAAGCATAATCCCAAGCATGCTAAGGTGAACATGAAGAACGCAGCTCAAGCAGAGGATCCTTCAGATGTGATCATGGGTAACCTTTCAATTAACTCCATTCCTGCAAAAGTATTGTTTGTCTGGTGCATCGCATTCTTTCATGTCATACCCATTTGCATCGGAGCACAATGTTGACACATAGATTTTTCATCGAAGCTTATGACTTCTAGTTTGGTAGCTCCTGATGTTTCTATCAAGTTGGGCTGCTATAAATTTCTGGCTTCTCCAATTGTTCTCGGCAACTCTGATATTGATCTAATTCTCGGCATGGATTAGCTCTCTCAACATAAGGCCTTTCTTGATTGTGCTGCCAAAGAGATTCAATTGACGCATCCTTCTGAGGATATCATCATCTTTGCCGCTTGTGATGAAACCATTCGGTTATTCTCCCTCAATGACAAAAGCGAGATTGATGCAATCTCTCAAATTCTAGTTGTTTGTGAGTACCAAGATGTCTTTCCAGAAGAGCTTCCGGGTATGCCTCCTCACCGGCCAGTTGAGTTTGTTATCGATCTTGAGCCTGGTACTAAACCCGTTTGCAAGTGTCCACACAAGCTTGGACCAAAGGAGCTAAAGGAATTGAAGAAACAACTCGACAAACAAGAGCGTCTGGGTTTGATCAGACCGAGTTCATCTCCGTGGGGTTGTGGTGTTCTTTTTGTCCAGAAGAAGGATGGCACGGACCAACTTTGCATCGATTACCGTCCATTGAACAAGAAGACAATCAAGAACAAGTACCCACTTCCCAACATCAATGAGCTATTCGAGCAACTTAAAGGTGCAAAGGTGTTCTCCAAGCCGGACCTCCGTATGGGTTATCATCAGATTCGCATTCGTGAAGAAGATATCCCCAAGACAACATTCAGAACAAGCTTTGGTTCTTATGAATATACTGTCATGTCTTTCGGCATTGTCAATGCCCATCCAACATTCTCCTGCATGATGAACTTCATCCTCAACCCCTACACCAATGATTTCGTCTTGGTGTATCTCGATGATATCTTGGTGTTCTCTAAGAATAAGAAGGATCATGCCAAACATTTGCGATTGGTGCTCGACAAGCTCAGAGAGCATCAATTCTATGCAAAGTTTTCCAAATATGAGTTTTGGCTTGATGAAGTTCTTTACCTTCGCCACATCATCTCCGCCAAGGGCATTGCTATTAATCCGGAGAAGGTTTCGGCAATTGTGAATTGGGAGCATCCTCAGAATGTCAAGCAGCTCCGTAGTTTCCTTGGACTTGCAAGCTATTGCCGAAGATTCATCGAGAATTTCTCAAAGATTGCAAAGCCTCTTTCCAACCTGCTCCAGAATCATGTCAAGTATGTCTGGACTCCTAAGTGTGACGTTGCTTCAACACTCTCAAAGAGAAGCTAGTCTCAGCTCCTGTCTTAACTCCTCCTGATGAATCCAAACCATTCGAAGTTTTCTATGATGCCTCATTACAAGGTCTCGGCGCTGTGTTAATGCAAGATAAGAAAGTTGCGGCCTATACTTCTCGCCAGTTGAAGCCCAATGAAAGGAACTACCCCACTCACGTTCTTGAGTTGGCGGTAGTTGTCCATGCATTAATACCATGGAGACATCTCTTGTTGGGAAGGTAACACTACAAAGAATGACACATCCGTGACATTTTGGGCCGAACGAATATTTTTTTCTGTCATACATATGACACTTCTATGGCGATAATTGTGACAAAACCCAGTATCATCATAGATGTGGTGGGCTCCTACTTCTATGACAGAAAATGGGCTTTTCATCCTGGGCGGGCCGGAGACGCAGCTGCATGACATTCTTTGGGCCGTCCATGACGGAAAAAACCATGGTAGTAGTGAGGGCGAGGAAAATTTCGGGGAGTTCCTGATTACGGTGGGAGGTCGGGGGCCGAGCGATGCGCGTTTCTCTCATACATGTACGCGCGTGTGTGCGAGGCCTTGGCTCTAACTAAACCCGAGTGAGGCATTGGGCTCTAACTGAACCCGAGCGATTGCATTGCAGGCTACGTGTTACTGAACCCGAGCGATCGATCGATGGCTGTTAACTGAACCCGATCGAGGGATTCCTTCGCTACTGCTGCTAACTGAAGCTGATCAATTGGATGAACAGTGAGCGTTGCGGGGAGGGGGTTGGATGAACAGTGAGCGGTGGCGTTGCCTCTAGATGAACAGGACCCCGTGGTGTGGAGGGCTGGATGAACAGTAGACGGTGGAGGGGTGCCCGTGAAGGGGTGGTTGAACAGGACCCCGTGGTGTGGAGGGCTAGATGAACAGTAGACGGTGGAGGCGCGGTTGAACAGTAGCCAGTGGAGTAGCGCGCGGTGGAGGCTGGAGGAGGTCGACGGTAGCCCGTGGAGGCTGGAGGAGGTCGACGGTGGAGATGAAGAGTATCCCGTGGAGTCCCGTTTTGCGGTACGCCACACCCCTCCCGATGAACAGGACCGCCGTTTCGACCGTAGGATGTCCGTTTCGTCCGCTTTGTGGTACGCCACACCCCTCCCGGTCAACAGGACCCCCGTTTCGACCGTAGGAGGTCTGTTTCCTCCGTTTTGCGGTATGCCACACCCCTCCCGATCAACAAGACCCCCGTTTCGATCGTAGGAGGTCCGTTTCCTCCGTTCTGCGGTACGCCAGGCCTCGTTTCCATCGCCTGTTCCGTCCAAACCCTCCCGATGAACACGACCACACATTCCATTCCGACCCAGCCGGTTGGCTCCCACGCATTCCGTTGCCTCCCGATGAATAGGACACATTCCGTTGCCTCCCGATGAACATGACGCATTCCGTTGCCTCCCCATGAACATGACGCATTTCGTTGCCTCCCCATGAACACGCCGACGACGCTGTTTCTCCGTTCCGACCCAGCCATGTACATGAGCCCTGGCCATACATATGCGCGAGTAGGCGTTCGAGACCCTGCCCGTATGTACACATACGTGGCCGTATTTTCTTTCTTGCACCCTGGCCGCTGTACGTACGTGTACATGCTACGTGCGCGCCTCTACTATGACACGTGCGCGCCTCTATATCGACCAGTATGTACGTACACGTTCGCGACCAGAATGACAACGCTACGTACGCTTCGACCAGGTGGGTCCCGACTGTCAGGCACTTCCTTGCCTGTGAAGATGTAGCTGGTGGGTCCCAGCAGTCAGGGGGGCGAATCGTTTTGTTTTTTTTGCCTGGACGCACTTCCTTGCGTGCGAAGGTGTAGCTGCTGGGTCCCAGCAGTCAGGGGGGCGAATCATTTTTTTTGTCCGGACGCACTTCCTTGCGTGCGAAGGTGTAGCTGGTGGGTCCCAGCAGTCGGGGGCGAATCTTTTTTTTCGGACGCACTTCCTTGCGTGTGAAGATGTAGCTGGTGGGTCCCAGCAGTCATGGGGGCGAATCGTTTTTTTCGGATGCACTTCCTTGCGTGCGAAGATGTAGCTCGTGGGTCCCAGCAGTCAGGGGGCGAATCATTTTTTTCGCGAAATACGGTGGCCCGTCCGGTGGGTCCCCGCTGTCAGGTGGAGGAATAATTATTTTGCACGTAACAAGGAGGCACTTCCTTGCGGCTGCCATGGACCCAGCTGTCGGCCTCTCCACATACAGTCCACGTCCGATGGAACTCGTTCCTTGACCACGTTAACCACGCCGCGCCGAGAGCTCCAGGGCGGTCGACGACGGCGAGGCCTAGGAAGGGGATGATGCGGAGCCGGGGAAGACGCGGCAGTGGATGCACACACGGAGAGGAGTACGAGGGTTCACTGGTTCGGCTGCGCTGCCGTCGCCGCAGAATAACAGGGGGTGTGGGTGAGTGGAGGGATGGCCTGGCCAGTGGTGGGAGTAGTAGGGGGTGGTGAGGCCTCCGCGGCAGCACAGCCGGCCACGGGAGGCAGGAGCAGGCGGCACGACCGGCGCTGCTTTGGGCGGCTAGAGCAAGAAGACCAGAGGTTGAAGAAGCACGATGGCCATTGGATGGACATCGTACGGTCACTGCAGCTAAAATCATTTATATTGACTAAGTTGACAAAGCCCTTGGTACGTCAACTTAGTAGGCCCACAGGTCAGCTTCCGAAACGGTGCGCCCTAGATGTCAGGGGGAGTAATCACTTTTTGGGCGGGTGAAGCTAGAATATCCAAGATTGAAGAAGAAGCACGGCACCCGTTGGATGGACATCCAACGGCCACTGCTGCTAGGACCGTGTGTTGACTGTAAGTTGACAAAGCCTTGCATACGCGTCAACTCTGTTTTTTTAGGGGACGCGTCAACTTAGTAAGGCCAGAAGTGTGTGGCAGAGAACTTATAGCCCATTTGAGATTTGTAAGAATGTGTAGCTCATTTTTGAATTCTAATGGAATTTACTACAACCCATTTATAGTTTGTTAAAAGTACAACCCATTTCAACCAACCGTTCATAATAGAATTCAATAAAATTTCCCACATTTTGATGGGATCCGAAATATTTTTATCCCGAAATTTCTAGTCAGATTAAATACAATTTCAATATAAATTTATATTACGTACAAATCCAATGAAACATTGTTCTCACAACAATTGAAATTAAAATTTTCAATATCCAAAAATAATATTTTATAAAGTAATGACATGTTTGGTGTATTTTTTTAGTTACTGCCCAATTTTTATAATTACATCCCATTTATTATTTCTTAAAGACCATTTCCTTGTTAAGCCTAATGCATCCCTCCTAGGAAAGATTTGCAGCAAAGCGGGGTGGAGAATAACAACTTGACCTTGCCTGGATATTCCTAAAAAATGTATAGCTGGGCTAGCCATTTTCAGCTTGAAAAAAATTAATATCTGGGCTGGATATCTGGCCTGGGCTAGACGGGCCACAGCTCGCCCAGTTAATACCTGCAGTGATGTTTTCGTTGTTGTTCAGAGGAGAAAAATTAATATCTGGGCTAAACATTGAAAAACTCTGTAGTGCTCACACCTCAAAAACACAAATACTGCTCGAGCTGCTTGGTCCCAGCTGGCGGCCGCTTCTTGTGCAATTCTCTCGTTTATTGACTACTACATAGGTTGACAATGGTGTGGGACCGTGATGTCAGGAAACCAGGAGGAAGCAAAATAAATTATAGTTATATATATACATATATATAATAAGGAGGCACTTGCGTACATGAGGCTATGGACTTGGTGGGTCCCCAGTGTCATCCTCTCCAAGTACAATCATCTCCTCGCCCGTGCGCGCTTTCCGCCCGAAACAGTCAGCACCGCCCGCCCCGCTTCCCGGTGCAGGTGATTGCTCCGCCTTCAAATGACGCAAATGCCGTCCGTCCGTCCATCTGCCGCCCGCATTAATGATACGTGGTTGCCGAGGCGGCTACTCCGGCACCACACGTCCGTCCCTCCGCCCGCCCATCATTTCTATATAAACTACTGCGCCGGCCATAGCCGAAGCCATCCGCATCCGTTCCCTTTCTCCTGTCCACACCACTACTGCCCACCATGGCTTCCTCGCGCTCCAGCGCTCTTCGGGGCGGGCGAACGACGGACCACAAGGAGATGGCAGCCATTGCTGCCGACCGGCTGGCCGGCAGGCAGCCAGAGGACGACGACGTCCCAATGGAGAACATGGTAGTCGATGATCCGGCGCCAACCCCCTCCTCCGCGCCATCCTCGCCGGTGCATTGCACCATGACCATCGGCGAGGCCCGTGCCCAATATATGGATAGGGTGAGGCAGATGCGTGAGGAGCAGTTCCGGGAGGCGCAGGCCGACGCCGCCTACAACCACCATCTCCTCTAGGAGCACCTGCAGGTGGAGGAGCAGATCGCCACGGAGCGGGCGGAGCAGGAGGCGCTGCTCGACTCGTACCGCTCCGACTGCAAGGGCTGCCTCGAGCGCTGGCGGTACCGCATGCAGGTGGCGGAGGCTGCGTATCCCTACAAAGAGGCTAGCAAAGAGGGCGATGAAGCAGGCGAAGCGCTGTTTGGCGAGACCGAGGACGAGGCAGAGGACAATGCCGGTTCTGACGAGTCCCCGCTCCGCAGGCGTCAACAAGGCCCTGCTCCGCCGAGGCCGCGCAGCGCCAACAACGAGGCAGAGGACACCACTGGCTCCGCCGAGGCCCCGCCCCGCCAACAACGATGCAGAGGACATCACCGGCTCAGCCGAGGCCCCACCCTGCCGGCAACGAGACAAAGGACATCACCGGCTCCGCCGAGGACCTGCCCCGCTACCAACGAGGCCGTGACACACAAAAAACGAGGAAGAGTAGAACACGGTAGGTCGCCGCCGCTTGGGTCCAAGTAAGGCCACCGCTGCTACCCTCCGGTTGAAGCCAAGCTAGGCGGGTTGACCATTGACGGCCGGTTAGCTTCTTGGCGGCGACGTGGAGTCAGAGAGCTGCGCTGGAGAAGAGCGCTGCTTCTACTTAACTGCTGGTGCATTTGGATGACTGATACGTGGGCCCAACAGGCCACATGTCAGTTACACAACTGCACCTGTAGTTAAGTCACTGAAGCTTCTGTTCGGTTCAGCGGGACACAGGTGGGTAGCTTCGGTTAATTAATTATACCTCCAGCGCACCTCTTTTTAGTTGAAGAAGGTATGAAATGTAATGAAATTCAGCATGTTTATATGAAATCCGACCGTGTACGAATGAATTTATTTCGATTAGTTCGAATTCCTGTATCACTGGCATTGGATGAACATGCAAAACAATAGTACTAGCATTATTCCCAGGGTGATCACCTCGTTTGCAGCAGTTTCACATGTACTCCCTCCGGTCCTTTCTAGTCTGCATACAAGTTTTGTCCACGGTCAAAGTATCTCTACTTTGACCAATCTTCAAAAAAGTATGCACTTTCACAATGTGCGAAGTAAAAAGGAACAGAAGGAGTACAAAGAGTATGAGCAGCTTTTTAGCGTTTCTGTACATTGCAATCAAACACACAGGCCTGGCAATTCATAGAGAACATTCAAAACAATCGATGATTATGCATCTCAGCGACTCACATGTCAGAGGCAATATTTACTTCACAACTAAAGAATAAAGAAAAAATTGATCGACGCTGCTGACAGCAAAGGGCGTCCCATTCAAAAATATCAAACGCATGTCTTGCTAAAATCAATGAGCAAAATTTGACAAGTTTGCCCCATTCCAAAATATCAAATGCCTACGATTGTGGAATGGGCAGGGTCTGCCATTAGGACATTGACATGGCACCTCGTGCTAAATAAACCAGCTGTTCTTTTTGTGCGGTTCCACCAGAATCAACCAAATTCGCGCGTAGCTTGTATGATTTCGCCCTTATATATTGCAATGCCTTGAACTTATCGGCACCTCCTTTCTTGTGGTGGAAATGAATGATTCGATGTATTCATGAACATTTTGTGCAGTTCCCATTGAAATCAAGCTGAGCACCCCTGTTTGCACAAATACAAAAAAGTGATTAATATAAAGCAAACTGTACTATGAATTGACAGTTTCAATAGGCACATACATGGTCCATGTAGAGTACATTTTTAGAAAAATGGAACTCACCAGAAAGAATCCTAGAAAAACATTGTACTCGCGCATGACAGCAAAAAAATGGAGACTTGTCAGTCCTTCTAAGCTAAAGTTAGTTTGGTCCTGTGGGGAGTAATGTAACCATCCTTCAACTGCTCCTTCTGATGAGAAGATAGACATGGCTTCTTCATCTTGGCATAATCGGAACTAGTCACTTCACGTACTCCATATTCTTCTTCAGAGGAAGATGATCCTGTTGTGCAAAGACAAGAGGACTACTACATGCTAGCATCCCTGTTTGCTCGAAAAAAAGGAAAGGAAATATTTAAAACAGCATAGATGAAGCACTTCTCAAGGACAATACCACTTTTTCATGACAGTATCTAAACAGTAGCACAACACCAATAGAAATGACAAAGCTCAGCCATATGGATGAAATCAGTGGGCGAGTACCAACCTTTGTCAGGAGGCTTATTGTGTAGAGCATACAGATGAAGCACTTCTCCGGAACCATCTGTTTCTATCTACGATGGTGGCCATGCTTACTATATACTCCTTGTTAGTTTAATGTTTCCAACATCTTCTTGTGCAGTTCCACTAAAATATATGGTATCTTCAAAGAAGATCCCTGTTTGCACAAGTAGAGATAATTACATATTACATTAAGAGTGGCATCAAATCAGTGGCAAAACAATTGCTCGTTCCAGCCATAGCAATAAATTAAGATGCAAAACTATATCATTACTTGTGTCATCACAGTTCCAGTGCTTCATTACAGCACCGGGAGTTGATTTTTGTTTTTCTTCCGCTTGTTCTTCCCCTTCATCACTTGGTTCAATAACAGACAAAGTTTCGCCTTCAATGTAATATTTGGCATGTCAATTAGGGAGCACAAGCATAGTACTAAACTTAATTTTCTGATGAAAGTGGCAAAATACAGGCCAGCAGTTGAGAAATATCCTTATCTTACCTCAATGGGATATTACGGTGCACATACAGATTGGAAGTCTTTTCTCCATTTGTGCAGTTCACTAAAATCAAGCAACATTATCATACAAGTAGCACAACATATGAAAGCACATTGCAGAATCGTGTGAAAGAAGGCTAGTACTGACCTCTCATGATGCGGAATTCAAAAAACTCACAAGAAGAAGATCTAAACCAAATTCGCCTTAACGGATAGGAAGTAAGATCTCCTCTTGTGCAGTTCCACTAAGATCAAGCAATCAAGCAACGTTGTCGGTGTGACATTTTGGTTGAACTACACAAAACACTATTAAAACAAGAGTGTTTTGTGCAGTGCAACAAAAGGTCACAATGGCAATGAGGTGAAGTAGATAACCTTGTTTACACAGAGGTGCAAAGGAAACAATTAGTGGTCAATAACGGCAGATGACACAGAAGCCAACAAAAAGAAGCATCTACCTTATCTAAATGGGAAAGAAAGCAAGACACTGGCATTTCTCAAACGGTGGCATTGATTAATATTAACATAGAGATTATATTAACAATAAAATTCGTTAAACATGTAATTTGCTTTTAACTATGGCATTGCATCAATTTTCCAGCGGCATTGTTAAAGGGTGTTTGTTTACAGGGACATTTTGGTGTAGGGACTAAAAAAACTCCGTGTCAGTCCCATCTAAACCAAACAGGAGGGACTTTTAGGGACTAAAAGTGGGCATTTGGGACTAAAGAAAGAAGACCCCGATGGAGTCTTTTTGGGACTTTTTCGAACAGTTGCCCCTGCCACGCATTGCACCTTGTCTCTATTAGTTCATTACTAGGGGTAACATGGTCTTTTAGCATGTCATTTAATAACCTCTAGTCCATGTTTAGTCCCTGGAACCAAGCAGGTAGGGACTAGGTTTTTTTTAACCAAACAGGGCCTTAGATTAACAACAGCTAATGAGTTGCACCGGACAGTGGACACACCAGCACCATGTGCATCTACCGATGTACTATGGTCATGCACAGTGTGTTGCAACAAAGAACAAACAACCAAGGAGCATATTTGTGTTGGTCCCAGTTTTGTTATCTTTAGACACCTTTCCCTATGTGAGCACAGAAAATCTAGTCCTGCTCAAACTCTAAAGCCTTGTCCCTTCCTTTCCTTTTTGAACTAGTACTTTCGCCCCTTCCTTTCCTCTTTGAACCATGTCCTAGATTTATGCGATACAACTTTCCCCACTACTTTCCCCCATTCCTTTCCTCTTTGAACCACGTCCTAGATTCATGCTATACAACTTTCCCCCTTCATTTCCTCTTTGAGCCACGTCCTAGATTCATGCTATATACAACTTTTCCCACTACTTTCCCCCACTCCTTTCCTTTTTGAACCACGTCCTAGATTCATGGTATACATGCAGCTAGAGCAATGTATGTGGAGTAAGTAAATTATACCTTAAGGTTCTTGGGGCGTGGTTCGGTGGGCGACGAGACGGCGGTGAAGAAGAAGGGGTCGGAGGCCCTCCCGCGCCGCCGCTGGGTGGAAAGTGAACAGTTGCGCCGGTAGTCCCTCGCTTACGGCGACAGCATTAAGCCTCCTTCCCTTCCCGGCGGACGGATCCTGTCGGCTCTTTGAGCAGTAATGAGGGGAGAGAGAGGCCAACGAAGTCTTGTTTAGGTCTGGAGAGGGCAAGAGAGTGTGAGGAGAGCAATTACAAGCGCTGAGGCTCCAGCGGGAGAGGGCGAGAGAGTGTGAAGAGAGCAAGTACAAGCGCTGAGGCTCCAGTGTGTATATATACTGGAGAGAGAGAGTGAAGCGTGCAAACCCTAGAAAACATTTTGACCAGTCAAAGAATCCTCCTGGCACAAATTATGCTCAAGTGTAGTTATCGAACCCGAGACCTCAAGTTTGATGAGCGAACAGGCTAACCAGCTGCACAACCCTCCCGTTATGTTCAACGAGAGGGAAATAACCTTTTATACATTCCTGCATTCGTGTGACAAGCATGCCGTGTTTTTTTTGTGTGTGGGAGTCATTGGGATTTCAATCATAATCGTGTCATGTGGCTTTGGTGGTAAGACTATCCACAGTGGTGCAGAAATAATGCAGCCTTAGTCACCTTACCTCTCTCCATGTAGGACGTTGGGTCCCACCAGTCAAAGGGTGAAACAAACAAATTAATAAGAAAAATTAAAAGCGCCAGCGGTGTTTCTTACCTCACACATCTCGCTACTGCTCGGGAACACTGTCCAATTGATCCCTCTGTTCGCTCACGTACTATTTTAAGTGAATCCTTATTATAACATGCACACAAATTTTGGGCACTTGTATTCGACTTAAGTCAGTGTGCCACCGTATCATGTATACTTACTACTCCCTCCGTCTAGGTGTAATAAGTCACGTTAGAAGGTGCAACGGGACCAAGGTGCGTGCGTGTGCGTGTGTGTGTGTGTGTGTGTTTAACAACATGTGTGTGTTAGAGAGAGCGACAGATCGACCTACTCCTAAAGAGAGATGTTGTGTAGTGTACGATTTTAGCCGCAAGAGTCGTTGCATCCTCTCGTTTCCAAGCGTGTCCGGTAGGGACATGCGGACAGCTACCACGCCCGCTCCTGACCAGCCTGGCCCACCCAAAGCCCCTCCATTGCCCGCGCGCGCTTCCCGCCCGAAACGGAGAGCGCCGCTCCAAAGAATCGGTGCCGCATTCATGCCCGGGCAGAGCGGACGCGACCTCTCACTGGCACAAGAGTGATGGTTGCTTCGTCCATCCAAATTACTGCTGGGTCTATGTGATTTGACGGATCATTGGTCTTTATTACTGAGGTGGTAGGACTGCTGGATGTCCCACGCTTTCGGCAAAAGGAGGTACAACTACTAGATTACAATTTTCTCCATTCTTACAGCGGAGGCGTGCAAGGGCAGTGAAAACACGCATGCTAAGTGATTACATGGCCCACCTCACACTATCACCGTGCGACACCTAACTCTTTACATAGTACTCCCTCCGTTCCTAAATATTACTAGATGAGTCCCCGCGCGTTGCCGCGGAACAACAATATATCTGTTTGCGCAAAATTATCGATTTCATAGGACTAAAAAAACTCTATAACCGCATGACAAATGTGGTATCCAAAATAAATAAACACCCATCATCATTTAGATCATCCCACGCAAGGAAAAAAGATCAGCCAACTCCTACTGCATAATGGGATTATATTTTTCTTTTTGACATGTTAATGGGACTTAAAAGCTCACTTACATGCATGCTACCGGTGCATGCTTGCATGCAGACATGTTGATGTGATTTAAAACCCACTCACATGCATGTGCCATGGTATTTCTGCATGCTTGCATGTGGCTTAGTGCGGAGCCTCTCAACGTCTAGATCAGACGACTATTATGGACTGATTTACTTCATCTAACGGCTACATCAGTTTTGGTGATGTGGCTCAAGGAGAGGATAGAGAATTCCTAGTAGTGGGGGCTAGCTATTACTAGTAGATAAGTCTTTGTAGAGATTCCACTACATACGAAACAAAATGAATGAATGTACACTTAAAATGCATCTATATACATCTGCATGTGGTTCATGGTGAAATCTCTACAAAGACTTATATTTAGGAAATGGGGGAGACGGCGTACTAAGCAAGCTTCTCCTCGTTCTGCGAGTTGACGGGACACATCAAAAGTACTCCAGTGTATAGAGCCTTGCCTCTAAGGTAGGCCCTACATGGTTTGCCTCTTTTTTTAACATAACACGTCAAGTCGCAATTTGTTTGTTCACCCGTGGTAGATGATCCTCCCTCCACCAAGTGGACAACCAGTACACGTGCCAAATTACCACGTGGGCTGCCTTTTTCGTACAGAAATGAGCTCCACCGTGTACCCGCGCGGGTGTGGTTGGGAAAGAGACGGGAGTACGTGCGCCGTGCATGCACCACTTCTCTTCGTGCATGTTCCCCAACTACGTGGGTGTGTGTGAGAGATACAAACCGCGTTCGTGAGTGTTTTTTTTTGGGGTAGGGTGGGGTGGGGGTTGATTTCGTGAATTATTTGTGGGAATATGTGTCGATGACATCTCAAACAAATTTTTGCATGCAATGTGTGTGAAATGGAAGCCTATCCATATCATACATAGAGGGTCGGGAAATCCACGAGAAGAGAGGGAGGGATCATAGCTATCAATAGAGTCGAAGAGAGGATCAAGTGGGTGGGTGCGATATAGATGAAGAGAGACATCGAAATTGTGTGAGTGCAAGTCAAAGATATAGGGCGACTGGCCTACCGGAATGTTAGAGGGCACATGTCAAGTTTGTGTGTGGCAGGGAGACATGACTAGAGCGCTCGATGTATCGGTGTGTGTGGAGGGGAGGGGGTGGGGGAGGGGTAGGCAGAGGCCTAACTATAGAGGTAGAACGACTCGTATATGTGTTGAGAAGGAGAGAGCCACCTATGTCTTGAGGGAGATCGGTTGATATCCATACATAACTGAAGGACAGGAAATATGATGGGACAGAGAGAGAGAGAGAGAGAGAGGAGAGAGAGAGGGAGGGAGAGGGAGGGAGAGGGGTAGAGTGCTGGATGGGTGATGGAGTTGCTTCTCGAAGATGGTGGGAGAGGCCTACTAGACAAATTGAGGGTGGAACTTCAATGTTATCAATAAGAGTGGGGATGTGTTTCTGTGTGTGCCTGTGCGTGATAGATCTGTTGGGACGTATCCATGGATGATGAAGGGGAATCATGTGTTTGGTAAGCAAACCTAACTAGATCGGTAGATCAATTGTTGTTTGTCGGAGGAAGGGAGAGACACAACTAATGAGGTAGATCGATTGACATGTGGGTAAAAACGAGTTATAAGGACCTAGCTAGCTATATGTATAGCGAGAGATCGGTCGGCGTACGCCCATTTGTTAGAGGCAAATAAGGCCCAGCAAGATGGATAGACAGAGAGAATGGAGCTAGGAGGTGGTGCGAGAGGCCCAACTACTAGCTAGATAGGGGGAGGAGTGTGCGATTGTGAGATTGATGAAAAGAGTGGCGAGAGTTTACACGTGTGTCTGACTGTATGAGAGACATGAGGCAAGGACACATAAAGGAGGAGATTGAAGGTGTGTGTATGTTGTAGGGAGGCATCGCTGGAGAGGTTTATCGATTGGTGTGTGTCGGAAAGGAGTTGTGGAGACTCTGGGAGAACGACCTAAAGAAAAAAATGAATGTGCCCAGTGTATAGAATGCCGAGGGAGGGGGAGGGCGAGGAGGGCGTGTGCATGCACGAGAGAAAGTTAGTGGTAGCTACAAAGGTTAGAGGATTGTGTGGGTTTAAGAGACTAACAAAGATCATAATTTGATATGAAAGCGGATTCATATATTTGAATAGGAGATCATAGTGTTTTAAAACATTGCATGCATGAATATAACGGTGATACACGTGCTGTGCACATGTTATACCATAATGTGATAATGCATGGCATTTGCAACTCAAGCTAAATGCCGAACAATCTAAACCATACTATACATCAAACAATCTCACATTTTATTTGAATTTGTGATAATGTGTGGCATTTGCAGCATACAACTAAATATCGAACAATCTAAACAATACTATATATCGAACATTCTCACATTTTATTTGAATTTGTGGTAATGTGTGGTGTTTGCAACTCACATCTAAATACTTGTAGGCGTAGGGGGCGGGGCACCATACATAATGTGATAAACACATTATACATATGAGACATGGTTTAGATTATGAAGATCTAGCTAGAGCTAGAAATGTAATGTGATTTGAAATCAAAATAAAGTGGATTCAAAAAATCTAGTTCGAGTTCATATAGTACACATAGTTCATATGTAACTCGAGACTAATCATGTGGTGTGCTGTGAAGATAATACAAAAAACGGTGGTTTAACTTGACAATAATGATGATTGTAGATCTTATTAGAACAGAGAAACGAATTCAAATGCTTTGACTTCACAACAATCATTACTGTAGATCTTATTCAAATAGAGAAACGAATTCAAATTTAGTTCATATTGAAGCTGTAGTATATACGTTTGGAATGCACTAAAACGTTCATTTGAGTAGTAGGTTGCATGCATTATACACGTAGCGAAATATTTTAATTGAACATAACATGAATTCAAAGTTTTGAATGACATTTGTAGTGCGCATTGATTTGGTATAGTACACGTTAGGCTTGTCCGGAAATTTCAACCCGCGCCTTGTTAGCCCGAAATATTTAAGATATATCTTTGTCTCGTTGTGCTCTGACAACTCCCTCCATCTCAACCCGCGCCTTGCTATTCCGAAATTACAACGCGCGCGAAAACTCCCACCTCCTGTGAAATCCCGACACACGAAATGCCCATGGTACCCCTGAACCGAAAGAACCACCTCAAATCGGTGGGGGTACTTTCGTAACTTACCCCACATTTCGGACAAGCGCGTCTCTAAGCCATGGTTCCCCACTGCCATCCCATTCGCCCACCCATTCGTACACCGAGGCCGCGAAAACCCGCGATGAAACCCCACACCATGCTCCATCCGCCACCCAGCGGGAGCCTCTTCCCTGACGACGTCGTCCACAGCAACACCTCGACGTCCCTCATCCACCGCACCGGATGAGGATCCGTTGTCGATCTCATCGTCCCGCCGGTTCAGCCACCCCGTCCTCCACCTCCAAGGAGCTGCCCCGACGTTCCCCTCGTCTTTTGCGCCACCTCCATTCCCACACCGCCGTCTTCACCTGCACCACCGGAAGAGCATCATCATCACTGTTTCCTCGGATGAAGCTGCGGCCTAATCGGCGCCACCAAAGAGGTTGTACACTAATCACCGCATTTTCTTCTTGATTTGATCTCACGGTGCTGCCAGCGCTCGGTCCCAAGCCAACACGGCGGGGCTGCATCCACGGCGGCGTCGCCGGCCACTTCCTCCATGGCGTCGCTCCCTTGACGACGACGTCCACATCAGTAGGAGCTATTGCTGCTTTAGCTCTCGCTCGCGCTACTGCTTTGCTCTTGCTCTCGGTCCCCTGCCTGGTCTACTCTTGCTATTGCTCTTGCTTGCGCTGCTGCTCTCGCTCTTGCTTGCGATGCTTCTCTGATTTAGCTACACTTCAGTTGACTGGATCGACTTTTGGGTCAGTCAATTTTCAGGGGGTGGGGGGGGGCTCGCCGGGATGAAGGAAGAACCAGCCGCAGTGGGGAGGGGGGCTCGCCGGAGAGGTACCCCACCATCTATCTTAGGGTTCAGGATGGGGGCGGTGGTCGCCGGCGGTGGCGGGGCGTTGGCGGGGCGGTGGCGTGGGGATCACCGGAGAAAAAGCTCGACACGGGGGTGGGGCCTAGAGAGATGGCTGGGGCGGCGGCGGACCGGCGGTGGGGAGTGTTTTCGGGGCGGGCGGGGCAGCGCACTGTCGGCCGCGGGCGGCGGGGGGCTTCTGTTTGGCCGGTGGTGGCTGGCGGCTCAGGGGGGTGGAGGTTGAAGATGAACCGCAGGCCCTTGATTTCGTATCCAACGACTGCAAAATCGACTGACCAGAGATGAAAAAGTCAGTCGACCGACGTGTAGCCTCACCTTGCTAGTGCGTTCAGTTTCGACAGCAAAATTCAGTTTCGACAGCAAAATGCAGTTTTGACAGTTAAGTTCAGTTTCGACAGTTAAGTTTAGTTTCGACAGTTAACTTCAGAGCTGAGCGGCTGATGTATTTTGCATCTAGCACTTTGTGGTTATGTATTTTACGTCATGTATTGGAGATGCTATTAGAATTCCACTCAGGTTAACGTTGTTCGTTGTCTCTCTTGTCCTGCTTCAGCCTCGGCGTCGTACAACTCACCGGAGCTACTCCAACGACAAAACCATCCATCACAGTGGAGCAATACCTCGGGCTCCATCTCCAGACGCCTAAGATCTTCTTCCCCTCCTCCGACAGCAAAGTCAGCCGGATCATCCTCACCGCCCAACCCAATCACGCTGAGATCAACATGGCTTCGCCAAACAGGTTGTACACTTGTTTCATCTCTTTTTTACTCTACATGTTATATATTGTCCACTGAGCACACGGATTTGTTCCTTTAGTGTCTCCTTGAAAGAAAAAACATAGGAATTTCAATTTTCACTTGTCCTCCTTTTCAAATTCCTATTCATGAAGCACAAGACTAAGAGATAGTAGCATAATAGCATTATAGCCGTACATTTTCTTGTGGTTTGACTTAATCTCACCATGCTTCTTTGCATCCTGTGATCTTCCAATTGTTGTGAATCAAACACCCAGATTGGCAGAAATCCTGTGTTTTTAAATTCTTTGTTTTGCACGTGCATTCCTATCCTATTCCTGTCTATTTCCTATCCCTGCATTGTTGGAATCCTCCAATTCAAACGAGCCCTTACAGAATTACTTCTCTTACAGATAGTTGTCAAAGAAAACCTTGCGTGGTTTGTCCCGCTCCTGCTGCGCCGTCGTCCTCCCCAGCTCAGCTGCTCAAACGACAGAAGGGTCCAGCACAGCAGGGATCCGGCCTCCATATTGTCTTCCGCCGCCTCAGATCTTCTTCCCCGCCGCTGGTAGCCATGAAAACTGCATTTCCATCATCAACCGAGCAGATGACCTCGAGGACTACACGGGTCCGCAAGAGAGGTCGCACTCTTTCGTGTCTGCTTACATTATGCATCACTTAATATTACATGCTACTTTATCGTCCTGTTCACCGATTAGACTCTGAGTCAGCTCCAAACTAATGGTCAAACTTGAGTTTTTAAATGGTTGTGGGGTACATATCGGGGCCGCTATCAATAGTATCTATCTACTATCTGGTTAATCTCCGGTGTCTACTATGAGTTTCATGTTGGGTGGGAAACAAACAGTAAAGAAGCCATTATCTGTATTTTTTAACTGAAGCCATTATCTGCCTGCTATTATTGGTTTTGGGTCTATCCACAGGTTGCTACCATCACTCTGGATTTCTGCATGCACTCCTTACATAATCTCACTATGTTTTATTCCTATACATGACAGTTATTGTAAACAATGGAACTGAACATGTAGAGGAAAAGAGACGAGCCTTACGTGGCAATAAAATTTCATGCAGACGTCGCTCCATGGTAGGCGCAAAGGCAGCCCCCCTCCACGCATTTCGGATTGTAATCGAGAGGAAGATATCTATTCTGAGGGGGATTCAGAAGGAGAAGACAACTCCTATTTACCCCCTGAGGTCTTCGCTCTAACTTGGCATGCTGATGTTGGTTATATCATGCATATGGTGTCTTGCATTGCTTACTTTATACATCAAATATGTCATCTGCTTAGTTTACACATCCTTTGTGCGAATGCCATCTGCTTAGTTTATTCATCGTTTATGTGAATTATGCAATGCCATCTTGTTTAGCCACGCATCATATATGTGAATTTTGCAATGCCATCCTGCTTAGATAGTCATCTTATATGTAAATTATATCAGGCCATCCTTTTCTTTCATTACATATTACATTTGTCAACAATGTTAGTACATTCAACTGCTCTTCGTGTGCATCAGCCATTTGACACGGTGATGAAAAATTCTGGAGTGAAAACAAGGTCTTCAGAGCAGACTATGCTATCTGATGAAGCGCATATCTCGCTGGTTACGGATAGCTCCTTAGAGGAGGATTCAGAGACAGATGACCAGTCCTATTCCCCCCCCCCCGAGGTGTATGCTCTAACTTGGCAGGGTTATGTTGCTCATATCGTGCGTATGGTGTCTCGCATTGCTATGTCATTTGATTAGTTTAGACATGCTTTGTGTGAATGCCACATGTTCAGTGTCTAATTACCATATATGTGAATTATGCATTGCCATCTTGTTGCAAGACATTATATATGTGAATTATACAATGCTATCTTGTTGCAAAGGCATTATATATGTGAATTATGCAATGCCATGCTATTTAGCCAATCATCATGTATGTGAATTATACCATGCTATCGTTTTCTGTATTACGTGTTCCATTTGTCGACAATGTTTGTATATTCAACTACTCTTCCTGTGCATCAGCCATTTCAAGCGGCGATGGAAGTATCTGGAGTGAAAACAAGGTATTCAGAGCAGACAATGCTACCTGTTGAAGCAGACATCTTGCTGGTTACAGAGAGCTCCTCAGAGGAGGATTTAGAGATTGATGACCAGTCCTATTTCCCCCCTGAGGTCTATGCTCAAACTTGGTAGGGTTATATTACCCATGTCATGCATGTTGTCTTGCATTGCTTAGTTTTTACATCATATATGGATTGCCATCTGCTTACTTGCTTACTATATAAATCATATATTTGAATTATATCATGCCATCATGTTTAAATAGTACATACACATCATCTATCTGAATTACGGCATGGCAACCCATTTAATAAGGACATCATATAGTTATATCATCTCATCCTGTTTAGTGTTCACAGTCATCATATTTTGAATTATGGCATTCTATCCATGAATGTATGTGAATTATGGCATGCCAACCTATTTAATAAACGCATTATATAGTTATGTCATGTCATCCTGTTTACATAGTCTCATATTTTGAACTATGTCTTTCCATCTTTTTTAGTTAGCCATCATAATGTGAAATTGTGTCATGCTATCCTGTTTAGTTAGCCATCATATATGTGAAATTGTGTCATGCTATCCTGTTTGGTTAGACAACATAAATATGAATTATTTCATGCCCTCTTTTATTCCCCACTATCCATTGCACCTGTCTATCATACAATGTCTATACTTTCAATTACTTTTCTTGTTTATCAGCCATTTGAATTGGAGAGCGTGATGGCGGTATCTAAGGGAGTAACAACACGGTCTTCAGAAAAGATAGTGCTACCAGTTGATGCAGATAGAACCACGGTTGTACTTGCCCAAGGACCAGATCTGCCACACATAACCCAGACTCTCGCAGATTGTACCCCTACCCAGTTGGACAGAGAACCAGCTACACCCCTTCTAATCCTAACCCCGGCAGATAGTAACCCATTTCCAGTTGACACAGCACCGTCTCCAGCATAGAGCACCCAAACACGAGCAGTTAGTAAGGGAACTGTAGTGCCCAAAGCACGAGGACCACCACTCCGAATCCCAACTCAACGCTTAAAGGAGAAGAAGATTTGTTCTCAGGCCAGGTTCTGTAACTATGGTTCATACTCCTTTGTTGTTGCATTACTGTATTTACTAATACCAACTATTTTCAAATTTGAAGGATGGAATTGAAACTCCAATGGCGCAACAGGTATGTTTTAAACATGTTTCTTTAACTGGTTTGCTGTTGTAACCTGCTCTATGTTGATTTCAGTTTCAATTGAATAAACAGTTATGTTCTCAGGTCATGCACATTACTAGTGTTGTTATTGCTCTATAGTTACCCACACTTATATTCTGTCTATTCTGCTTTGTCATGAACAAATAGTATTTGAACTATGTCTCTATATTGATTTGGCAACAAAAACTAGAATGATATAGACCATAAATTGACCATGCTACATAGATATATGTTTGTTTCATGTTGTTATCCTGTCCACTTTACTACTGAACTCATTTACCAAACTGAGTTTCATATACAACATGGTAAACATGTGATGTGTCTACTTGTTTCTCTTTTAGAATGCGGACAAAATATTGGAGAACAGTACTGCGTTATCCAATGGTAAAGAAAGTAATGCAGATAAGGTTCAAGATAGTGAGACATCCCTGTTGGTCTCCAAGAAAGATGATAAAAACTATCTTGATGACAGTGAGGGAACCCAAAAGTCCTGTCTTGATGTAGTGTTCGAGTTACTGGCCATTACTGCTGGCACAAGCTCTTCGAACTCGCTGCCTGAATCAGTTCGTCTTCTTGAGTCTCAACTTCAAGTTGAAAGACATCGATAAGATGTGCTGTGACAGGAAGCTGCAGGACTGAGGAAGTCCCTGCAGAATTCAGATGCATATTTTCTGGTGCAACAACAAGTGCTGGAGGATTTAAGCGCCAAATAAGAGAAAGTTAATAAGCTTTCTAAGCATCTTGCCAGCATTATGGGTACCAAGGATATTGTTTCTTGAGATCTTCTGAAGTGGTTTCAGTTCTGGATTTGTTTTGTTGCGGTGTTTATTTGCGCTGGTCGCCAACTTTGACAACCAGTGTATATGATATGTTGCTTTGTTCCCTATATTTGCACTGGTGGCGAACTTTGATGCCCAGTGGATGTAATATGTGTAATAGCCGTGATAGCCTAGCGTTAGTTGCTTGCTTATTTGTTTCCTTGTTGTCTTGTTTATTTGTTTGCTTGTAGTCATTGCAGTTCTTTTTCCGCGGTTAGCTAGTGGCTGCAATAACCTATTTTTTAAAACTAGGCCACAATAACCATGGGCTAATATTTACTATAGTGACACTGGGGCTCCTACTGGCCATAGAAACAGTGGGCCTTCCACGGGCCGTAGAAACAATGGGCCTTCTACGGGCCATAGAAACAATGGGCCTTCTTTGGGCCGTATCATCAATGGGCCTTATATGGGCCGTATGATCAATTGGCTAAACATGGGCCAAACAAACCGCATTATGGTCGTAAACGGGCTAGAGTTGGAATCGTCCGTTCATGGGCAGACCATAACGGGCCATCGTTAATAGGCCATATTTGATGATGCTATGAAAACGGCCCAACGTATTAACGGACCACAAACGGGCCGACTGTAACCACGGGTTGAATTTGGCCCACAAGCAGAAAATGACAGTAACGGGCCATAAGTAAATGAATGCTGGAAATGAGCCCAAGAATAAATGGGCTCTGAGAAGGCTGAAAGATAACATGGGATGGAAACGGCCCAACGGAATAACGGGGCGTTAATGGGTATAAAGTGATACATTGTTCATTACGGGCCAGTTTCACCACGGGCTATTAATGGGTGTAAAGTGATACACTGTTCATTACGGGCCAGTTTCACCACGGGCCGTTAATAGTCCAAGAGTTACATAGGGCCTCATATGGGCCGAAAGACGTCATGGGCCATACATGGGCCAGAAGTGAAAATGGGCTGGAATCATATTGGGTGGCCCTGATGACGCTACTGGGCCTAATTCGGATAGGGCGTAACGGGCCATGGGTTAGCGGGCTGTAAATGGGCTATATGCGAATAGGCCGTTAACAGGCTTTACATGGGTTGGCCCGCCACCTTTTGACCAAGTCAAACGGGCCGGCCTTTTCATAGGAACGGGCCTCTGTTGGGCCGTGCTACCACGTGTTAATGTATCATAGGCGCCTTCTGTCCAATGAGTGGATGACATCTGTCCCAACGATGAGCCGACACGTGTTTCCTCCAGCCAATGATGATTTTACACGTGGAAAATCCCCATTGGTCGGGGCTATTAACGGGTTATCGGATACAAAACCCGACCCGATAGCTTAATGGCGTTCCGTTACGGTGGATGCCACGTGTCGGTCACCCTTGACGAAAGCACTTCTGTGACGCGGGATTTATCGTCATGGAAGTGGACACTTCCGTGATGATAATTTTGGTAATGTCATGGAACACTTCTACGACAGCACAGGTATGACTATCTTGATTCTTTCATAGAATCGTCATGGATGTACATGCATGAAAGAAAATGCGACCTACTGTGACAAACACATATCATCACGGAAGTGTATTTTTTTGTAGTGTAAGTGGACATTTTCATCGATCACAAGAGCCTCAAATATATCTTCACTCGACCCAACCTCAACCTCAGGCAAACTCATTGGGTCAAAATGATTCAAGAGTACAATCCAAGCATTGAATATACTCCAGTCAAGGCCAATGTGATTGAAGATGTGTTGAGCAGAAAGGCTTATTGCAATAGCTTAATTCTCAAGCCATTCCAACCGGATCTTTGTGAAGCCTTCTACAAGCTCAACCTCCAAGTTGTTCCTCAAGGTTTTCTTGCCAACCTTCAAGTCACTCCAACTTTGGAAGACCAAATTCGTGAGGCACAACTGTCGGCGTCCTGGGAACGGGGGTCCCCAGACTTGTCTGCCTGCGGCCACGGCGTGGCTCCACTAGCGGCCCTGTATGGCCCATCTTCATCGGCGAACACTCAAGACCCTCGTGAGGGGCCAAGCCTTGTGAGGCGGACGACACAAGACCTCCTCAGGGGCGGCCTCACCAGGCAGGCTCGCAAGGGGCGGAGAGATCAAGGCGAGGGGCACCTCGCGAGGTCCCTGTGATGCAAGCCATGACGACCAAGGCCAGGCGGGCCCTAGCGCGCGCAGTGTACTTGTTTCCTCTTTGGTGCTAAAGGAGCAAGTGATATGTCTCCAATGTATCTACAATTTTTGATTGTTCCATGCTATTATATTATCTGTTTTGGATGATTATGGGCTTTATTATACACTTTTATATTACTTTTGGGACTAACCTATTAACCGGAGGCCTAGCCCAAATTGCTGTTTTCTTACCTATTTCAGTATTTCGAAGAAAAGGAATATCAAACGGAGTCCAAACAGAATGAAACCATCAGGAGAGTTATTTTTGGAACGGAAGCAATCTAGGAGACTTGGAGTAGACATCAGGGAAGCTTCGAGGAAGCCACGAGGCAGGGAGACGCGCCCTACCCCCTGGGCACGCCCCCCACCCTCGTAGGCACCTCCTGGCTCCCCTGACCGACTTCTATCGCCTATATATGTCCATATACCCTAAAAACATCGGAGAGCAGAATAGATCAGGAGTTCCGCCGCCGCAAGCCTCTGTAGCCACCAAAAACCAATCGGGACCCTGTTCCGACACTCTGCGGGAGGGGGGATCCCTCACTGGTGTCCATCTTCATCATCCCGGCACTCTCCATGACGAGGAGGGGGTAGTTCACCCTCGGGGCTGAGGGTATGTACGAGTAGCTATGTGTTTGATCTCTCTCTCTCTCGTGTTCTTGAGGTGGTACGATCTTGATGTATCGCGAGCTTTGCTATTATAGTTAGATCTTATGATGTTTCTCCCCCTCTACTCTCTTGTGATGGATTGAGTTTTCCCTTTGAAGTTATCTTATCAGATTGAGTCTTTAAGGATTTGAGAACACTTGATGTATGTCTTGCATGTGCTTATATGTGGTGACAATGGGATATCACGTGATTCACTTGATGTATGTTTTGGTGATCAACTTGCGGGTTCCGTTTGTGAACTTATGCATAGTGGTTGGCACACGTTTTCGTGTTGACTCTCTGGTAGAAACTTTGGGGCACTCTTTGAAGTTCGTTGTGTTGGTTGAAAATAGATGAATCTGAGATTGTGTGATGGATATCGTATAATCATACCCACGGATACTTGAGGTGACATTGGAGTATCTAGGTGACATTATGGTTTTGGTTGATTTGTATCTTAAGGTGTTATTCTATTACGAACTCTTGAATAGATCGATCAGAAAGAATAACTTTGAGGTGGTTTAGTACCCTACAATAATCTCTTCGTTTGTTCTCTTCTATTAGTGACTTTGGAGTGACTCTTTGTTGCATGTTGAGGGATAGTTATATGATCCAATTATGTTATTATTGTTGAGATAACTTGCACTAGTGAAAGTATGAACCCTAGGCCTTGTATCAACGCATTGCAATGCCGTTTGTGCTCACTTTTACCATTAGTTACCTTGCTGTTTTTATAATTTCAGATTACAAAAACCTTTATCTATCATCCATATTGCACTTGTATCACCATCTCTTCGCCGAACTAGTGCACCTATACAATTTACCATTGTATTGGGTGTGTTGGGGACACAAGAGACTCTCTATTATTTGGTTGCAGGGTTGTTTGAGAGAGACCATTTTCATCCTACACCTCCCACGGATTGATCAACCTAAGTCATCCACTTGAGGGAAATTTGCTACTGTACTACAAACCTGTGCACTTGGAGGCCCGACAACGTCTACAAGAAGAAGGTTGTGTAGTAGACATCAGGCTCTTTTCTGACGCCATTGCCGGGGAGGTTAGTGCTTGAAGGTATATCTTTAGATCTTGCAATCGAATCTTTTAGTTTCTTTTTTTATCACTAGTTTATTTTATAGAAGAAAACTACAAAAAAATATGGAATTGAGGGTACCTCATATGCCTCATCTTTTTAATATCTTTCATGAAAATAAGGATTCCAATAATTGTGCTCAAGTGCTAGAAGAAGAATGCATTAGAACGTTTGGCACTAAATATTTGAATGATGAGCATGATTGCAATGTTGTTAGTATGAATTCCTTGAATATCCATGATGCTAATGATACGCAAAGCCACAAGCTTGGGGAAGCTATGTTTGATGAAGATGATATTTTTTGTCCCCCAAGTTTTGATGAGCAAATTTATTATGATGAAAGCATGCCTCCTATTTATGATGATTATATTGATGAAAGTGGATTTGGAGAGGTCATGACTTTATTTAGTGATGAATCCACTATTTTGGAAGAGGTTCCAATTGATTATGAGAACAAAGTTTCTATCTATGATGATTATTGTGGTGACTTGTATGCTATAAATAATAATGATATCCATGAAACTTGTCATCATGATTTTAGTTTTCAATTGGATTATACCTCACATGATAATTATTTTGTTGAGTTTACTCCCACTATTCCGAATAAGAAGAATTTTTCTTATGTGGAGAGTAGTAATTTTTCTATGCTTGTAGATCATGAAAGCAATGCTTTATGTGATGGTTACATTGTTGAATTCATTCATGATGCTACTGAAAATTATTATGAGGGAGGGACATATGCTTGTAGGAATTGCAATAATATCAAGTTTCCTCTCTATGTGCTTAAAATTTTGAAGTTATGCTTGCTTTACCTTCCTATGCAAGTTGATTCTTGTTCCCACAAGTTGTTTTCTCACAAAATCCCTATGCATAGGAAGTGGGTTAGACTTAAATGTGCTAGTCATATTCTTCATGATGCTCACTTTATGTTTCAATTCTTATCTTTTATGTGAGCATCATTGAAATCATCATGCCTAGCTAGGGGCGTTAAATGATAGCGCTTGTTGGGAGGCAACCCAATTTTATTTTTGTTGCTTGCTTTTTGTTCCTGTTTAGTAATAAATTAATCATCTATCCTCTGTTATTATTGTGTTTTTATGTTTTAATTAGTGTTTGTGCTAAGTAAAGCCTTTAGGATCTTCTTGGGTGATTGTTATTTGATCTTGCTGTAAAAACAGAAAGTATGTGCTCACGAGAATAATTTTCATTTTTACCAGAGAGCGATAAAATACCAATTCCGCTTGCAGTAGATTAATAAACAAATTGCCTAGGACTTCCTAATTTATCAGGATTTTTGGGGTTCCAGAAGTATATGTTTGATACAGATTACTACAGACTGTACTATTTTTGACAGATTCTGTTTTGTATGTGTTGTTTACTTATTTTGGTGAATCTATGAGTAGTATCGGAGGGTATGAACCATAGAGAAGTTGGAATACAGTATATATTACACCAATATGAATAAAGAATGAGTTCACAACAGTACCAAAAGTGGTGATTTATTTTCTTATACTAACAGAGCTTACGAGTTTTCTGTTGTGAAGTTTTCAAGTTTTGGGTAAAGATTCGATGGACTATGGAATAAGGAGTGGCAAGAGCCTAAGCTTGGGGATGCCCAAGGCACCCCAAGGTAATAGGACAACAAAGAGCCTAAGCTTGGGGATGCCCCAGAAGGCATCCCCTCTTTCGTCTTCGTTCATCGATAACTTTACTTGGAGCTATATTTTTATTTGCCACATGATATGTGTTTTGCTTGGAGCATCATTTTATTTTCTTTTGTTTTCTTGTTGTTTGAATAAAATACCAAGATCTGAAATTATTAAATGTTAGAGAGTCTTCACATAGTTGCATAACTATTCGACTACTCGTTGATCTTCACTTATATCTTTTGCAGTAGTTTGTCATTTGCTCTAGTGCTTCACTTATATCCTTTTAGAGCACGGTGGTGGTTTTATTTTGAAGAAATTGCTGAACTCTCATGCTTCACTTATATTATTTTGAGAGTTTTTTAGAAAAGCATGGTAGTTTGCTTTGTTTATAAATTTAGTCCTCATATGATAGGCATCCAAGAGGGATATAATAAAAATTGTCATATAAAGTGCATTGAATACTATGAGAAGTTTGATACTTGATGATTGTTTTGAGACATGAGGATGGTGATATTAGAGTCATGTTAGTGAAGTAGTTGTGGATTTGAGAGATACTTGTGTTGAAGTTGGTGATTCTCGTAGCATGCACGTATGGTGAACCGTTATGTGATGAAGTCGGAGCATGATTTATTTATTGATTGTCTTCCTTATGAGTGGCGGTCGGGGACGAGGATGGTCTTTTCCTACCAATCTATCCCCCTAGGAGCATGCGCGTAGTACTTTGTTTCGATAACTAATAGATTTTTGCAATAAGTATGTGAGTTCTTTATGACAAATGTTGAGTCCATGGATTATACGCACTCTCACCCTTCCACCATTACTAGCCTCTCTAGTATCGCGCAACTTTCGCCGGTACCATGAACCCACCATATACCTTCCTCAAAACATCCACCATACCTACCTATTATGGCATTTCCATAGCCATTCCGAGATATATTGCCATGCAACTTTCCACCGTTCCGTTATTATGACATGCTTCATCATTGTCATATTGCTTGCACGATCATGTAGTTGGCATCGTATTTGTGGCAAAGACACTGTTCATAAATCTTCATACATGTCACTCATGGATCATTGCAAATCCCGGTACACCGCCGGAGGCATTCACATAGAGTCATATTTTTTTCTAAGTCTTGAGTTGTAAGTAAATAGAAGTGTGATGATCATCATTATTAGAGCATTGTCCCAGTGAGGAAAGGATGATGGAGACTATGATTCCCCCACAAGTCGGGATGAGACTCCGGACAAAAAAAAGAGGCCATAAAAAAGAGAAAAGGCCCAACTAAAAAAATCTAAAAAATGAGAGAAAAAGAGAGAAGGGGCAATGCTACTATCCTTTTACCAAACATGATAGAAAGTCTACTATGTTATCACTTTCATATACTAGTGGGAATTTTATATTATAGAACTTGGCTTGTATATTCCAATGATGGGCTTCCTCAAAATGCCCTAGGTCCTTGTGAGCAAGCAAGTTGGATGCACACCCACTAGTTTCTTTTGTTGAGATTTCATACACTTATAGCTCTAGTGCATCCGTTGCATGGCAATCCCTACTCACTCACATTGATATCTATTGATGGGCATCTCCATAGCCCGTTGATACGCCTAGTTGATGTGAGACTATCTTCTCCTTTTTGTCTTCTCCACAACCACCATTCTATTCCTCCTATAGTGTTATGTCCATGGCTCACACTCATGTATTGCGTGAAGATTGAAAAAGTTTGAGAACATCAAAAGTATGAAACAATTGCTTGGCTTGTCATCGGGGTTGTGCATGATTTAAATATTTTGTGTGGTTAAGATAGAGCATAGCCAGACTATATCATTTTGTAGGTATAGCTTTCTTTGGCAATGTTATTTTGAGAAGACATGATTGCTTGGTTAGTATGCTTGAAGTATTATTATTTTTATGTCAATATTGAACTTTTGTCTTGAATCTTTCAGATCTTAATATTCTTGCCACAATAAAGAGAATTACATTGATAAATATGTTAGGTAGCATTCCACATCAAAAAATCTGTTTTTATCATTTACCTACTCGAGGATGAGCATGAATTAAGCTTGGGGATGCTGATACGTCTCCAACGTATCTATAATTTTTGATTGTTCCATGCTATTATATTATCTGTTTTGGACGTTTATGGGCTTTATTATACACTTTTATATTACTTTTGGGACTAACCTATTAACCGGAGGCCCAGCCCAAATTGTCGTTTTCTTGCCTATTTCAGTGTTTCGAAGAAAAGGAATATCAAACAGAGTCGAAACGGAATGAATCCTTCGGGAGAGTTATTTTTGGAATGGAAGCAATCCAGGAGACCTTGAGTAGACGTGAGGGAAGCTTCGAGGAAGCCACGAGGCAGGGAGGCGCGCCCTACCCCCTGGGCGCGCCCCCACCCTCGTTGGCCCCTCGTGCCTTCCCTGACCGACTTCTTTCGCCTATATATGTCCATATACCCTAAAACATCAGAGAGTAGAATAGATAGGGAGTTCCGCCGCCGCAAGCCTCTGTAGCCACCAAAAACAAATCGGGACCCTGTTTCGGCACCCTTCTGTAGGGTGGATCCCTCACCGGTGGACATCTTCATCATCCCGACGCTCTCCATGACGAGGAGGGAGTAGTTCACCCTCGGGGCTGAGGGTATGTACCAGTAGCTATGTGTTTGATCTCTCTCTCTCTCTCTCTCGTGTTCTTGAGGTGGTATGATCTTGATGTATCGTGAGCTTTGCTATTATAGTTGGATCTTATGATGTTTCTCCCCTGCTAGTCTCTTGTGATGGATTGAGTTTTCCCTTTGAAGTTATCTTATCGGATTGAGTCTCTAAGGATTTGAGAACACTTGATGTATGTCTTGCATGTGCTTATCTGTGGTGACAATGGGATATCACGCGATTCACATGATGTATGTTTTGGTGATCAACTTGCGGGTACCTTTGTGAACTTATGCATAAGGGTTGGCACACGTTTTCGTCTTGACTCTCCGGTAGAAACTTTGGGGCACTATTTGAAGTTCTTTGTGTTGGTTGAATAGATGAATCTGAGATTGTGTGATGCATTGGGGTATCTAGGTGACATTAGGGTTTTGGTTGATTTGTGTCCTAAGGTGTTATTCTAGTACGAACTCTTGAATAGATCGCTTAGAAAGAATAACTTTGAGGTGGTTCCATACCCTACAATAATCTCTTCGTTTGTTCTCCACTATTAGTGACTTTGGAGTGACTCTTTGTTGCATGTTGAGGGATAGTTATATGATCCAATTATGTTATTATTGTTTAGAGAACTTGCACTAGTGAAAGTATGAACCCTAGGCCTTGTTTCAATGCATTGCAATACCATTTGTGCTCACTTTTACCATTAGTTACCTTTCTGTTTTCATAATTTCAGGTTGAAAAAACCTTTATCTATCATCCATATTGCACTTGTATCACCATCTCTTCCCCGAACTAGTGCACCTATACAATTTACCATTGTATTGGGTGTGTTGGGGACACAAGAGACTCTTTGTTATTTGGTTTGCAGGGTTGTTTGAGAGAGACCATCTTCATCCTACGCCTCCCATAGATTGATAAACCTTAGGTCATCCACTTGAGGTAAATTTGCTATTGTCCTACAAACCTCTGCACTTGGAGGACCAACAACGTCTACAAGAATAAGGTTGTGTAGTATACATCAGCAAGCGCAGACGAGGAGTCCGGAGGCATCAGGCAAAGGTTTCCATATCGGTGCAACAAAACCAAGACCCGCAAGACGGCAGGACAGAGGTTGCCATGGAGCCTAGGACGACATCACCACCAAAGCCTTTGGCAGGCGAAGACCACCTTTAGTTCGGATAACTTGTACTGGTTGTCTCCCTTCAATTTGGCCGTTGTTGGATCCCTTCCTGCCTACATTTGGGAAGTGGACCATGGCCTCTATAAATAGGACTAGCCACCACAGTAGGAGGCAGCTGATCTAGAGAGGACGGGTCTAGTACCATTCAGATCATCCTCAACCACACAAGCTCACCGAGCTCAAGGACACTTCTCCTCAGGAGGTTGCTCTTCCCTTGTACTCATTCATCCTCAGCCCAAGAGGCAATCCACCACACCACACTGGAGTAGGGTATTACACCACATCGGTGGCCCGAACCAGTATAAACCCTGTGTCCTTTGTTCTGCGAGTTCTACATGCTGAGCTTTGAGATTGTGGTGAGAGTGTGAGCTAGGGGGAGGAGAGATCTTTGTGCACACCCCAGAGTTCAAACCTCAAGGATTTTGCCGGAACCCAAAATCCGACAATAACTCCTTGATACTATGGTGAAGAAGGTGAAACATGGTATTGCCAAGGGCTTATGCAAATACAAGTGCTATCGCATTGATGACAAGGACACCTTTTTCTTCGAGGACAGGATTGTGGTTCCTAAAGGGGATCTAAGGAAGGTCATAATGAACGAAGCGCACAATTCTATTCTTTCAATTCATCCAGGCAGTTCGAAGATGTATCATGACCTCAAGCAATCGTGTTGGTGGACTCGAATCAAGCGAGAGATTGCTCAATTCGTGAATGAATGTGATGTCTGTCGAAGGGTGAAAGCAGAACACCAACGACCAGCTAGTCTCCTTCAACCTCTTGATATTCCAGAATGGATGTTTGATCATATCGAAATGGACTTTGTCACTGGATTTCCATAGTCCAAGCGTGGGAATGATGCTATCTTTGTTGTCATTGACAAGCTTACAAAAGTGGCTCATTTCCTTCCAATCAAAGAATCTATCACAGCAGCTTTGTTGGCAGAGCTATACACCTCCAGAATTCTCTCGTTGCACGGTATTCTGCAATTGATCTCTTCAGACCGTGGAAGCATTTTCACCTCCAAGTTCTGGGACTCATTCCAGAAGGCCATGGGAACCAACATTCGTTTCAGCACGGCTCTCCATCCTCAAACAACTGGCCAAGTTGAGCGAGTCAATCAAATCCTCGAGGACATGGTCAGAGATTGTGTCATCTCTTTCGGTATGAAGTGGGAAGATTGTCTTCCATATGCCGAGTTCTCCTACCACAACAGCTTCCAAGCAAGTTCGGGCAAGGCGCCATTTGAAACTATGTACTCCCTCCGTCCACGAATAAGTGTACTTTTAGCCTTTATCCTAAGTCAAAGTTTTAAAATTTTGACCAACTATATACAAAAGAGTAGTAAAATATATGACATAAAATTGACATATTATGAAAGTACAATTCAAAACGGGTCTAGTGATATTAGTTTAGTGCCATAAATGCTCCTACTTTTCCCTATAAAGTTGGTCAAAGTTTTAAAACTTTGACTTAAGACAAAAGCTAGAAGTACACTTATTCGTGGACGGAGGGAGTATGGCAGAAAGTGCCATACTCCTCTCAATTGGTCCGAGACTAGTGAACGCCAACTTCTTGGCAATGACTTGATCACAAAAGCTGAAGAAATGTGTAAAGTCATCCGTGAAAATCTTAAAGCCACGCAATCGCGCCAGAAGAGTTTCTATGATAGTAAGCATCATGACTTGGCTTTCGAGATTGGAGACCATGTCTACCTCCGCGTATCTCCAATGAAAGGCACTCGACGCTTCGGTATCAAAGGGAAGCTTGCCCCTAGATATGTGGGTCCTTTCAAGATCATTGGCAAAAGTGGCGACCTCACCTATCAACTCGAGCTTTCGTCCAACTTCCCAAGTGTGCACGATGTGTTTCACGTGTCACAGCTTCACAAGTGCTTCAAGACACCTGAGCGCACTATCAACTTCGAAGAGATTGATCTGCAAGAAGACTTGTCGTATCATGAGCATCCAGTTGCCATTCTAGAAGGAACCAAGCGCAAAACTCACAACAAGTCAATCAAATTCCTGAAAGTTAAGTGGTCGCACCATTGCGACCGAGAAGCCACCTGGGAGTGCAAGGATCACCTCTGTTCTGAATTTCCGGAGTTCTTTCAATCCTAAATCTCGGTTCGAGATCCTCTTGTAGTGGTGGAGAGTTGTAACGCCCCGGATGTAACTTTCCTTATTTGTAACTCCAACTCTTGCCATTTCCGGCTATGTGATATGTTATCTCCTTCGTGGTTGGGTTTTTGTCTTTCGTTTTGCATTTTGTTCATGTCATGCATTTCATCTCATGTCATCATGTGCATCTCATTTGCATTCATGTTCGTCTCATGCATCCGGTCATTTTCCCCGTTGTCCATTTCGGAATATGACACTCCCACATGCACCCCGTTGTACCTCTCAAATCTCGTTTCGTGAGTGGGAGAAAAACATTCTCGGAATGGGCCGAGATTTGTCGAGTGGCCTTGGTAGTTCACCAGTAGGCCGCCTATCAAATTTCGTTCCATTTGGAGGTCGTTTGATGCCCCAACAGTTAACCGGGTAACCGCAAAAGCCCCTCTCTCTTTGCAGCCCAACACCCCTCCAAAACAGCCGACTAGCCCATCTAAACCCCCTCCATTCCCTCCGTCATTGGATCACGATTGTGTGGGCGAAAACCGCACCTCATTTGGACTCTCCTAGCTCCCCCTACCTATAAATATGCCTTCCCCTCCTCAAAATTCGGATCAAACCCTAGTCCACCCTCTCCTGCCGCCACCGGACGCGTCCGCGACGGCCGGACACGTCTGCCGCCACCACCCGAACCAATCCGCTGCCGCCACGTGTCGCGCCGCTACTCTCCACCATGCGAGCCCTCCTAGGCCCATCACCCGCACCGCCGCCTCCCACGCTCGCCGCCCGCGCCGCATCCCGCTCCACCGCCTAGCGTCGTCGCCAACCACCGCCCGGCACCGCGCCTTGCCGCTCTGCCGCCCACCGCGTAACGCCACCACTTCGTCTGCCGCCACCCTCGCCCGATGCCGGCGTCCTCTGTCGCCGTTCTCCTCCTCCACCTCGTTGCCGGAGCGCCCGAGCTCGCCGGCCATCTCCTTCCTCCTCGCCGAGCATCTCCGGCCACAACCCCGATGATCCTCGAAGTCCACGCCAAAACCCTAGATCTGGAGGTTGGTTTTTCGTCAAGTCCTGAAATTCTCACATTATGTGACCCTCTTTGACCTGTCATATCTCCATGCATATAGCTCCGATTCGCACATATGATCGAAATGTTTGTCTCGTGATGCTCTTCATGTTAGTGTCATTTGCATGCATGTTACTATCTATATTGATGCCCTAACCTTCGTTGCAAAAGTGCTATATGATGTTGTCTGCTGGAATTTATCATAACTTGTTGATTTGTCATTTTCATTGCATTTTGTGTGTGCATCCTATGAGTATCATGTCTACATGTTTTAGGAGCATCTCCATGCCATCGTTACAGAGGTGAAATACTTGTATTTTTATGATCTCTTTGGTGACTAGCACAAGCATGCAAAGTAGGCTACATGATGTTGCTGATTTCAGACACTTCGGATTTTTGCATTATGATGCTATGTTGTCTTGTTGCCACAAGTAAATCTTGAGGTAGTTCAGTAAGAGCGTTTTGAAGATGTGGTATTGCTATATCCGTTCATGCCTCTGGTTGTAATTATGGAGTACTCTAGCTTGTCATTACCATGCTCTACTTTTGCTAAATATTGTTGCTGGCAGATTGTTAACATGAAGTTCATTTTTGCCATATGTTTTATTAGTGATCCATGCACCCTATGAACTTGCTCTTTCCATGTTTAGCTTCATACATGTGTCTTCTTACTGTTGGTTACCTTGTGATGCCATGTAATGCTTTGTGGTGAGTGGCATGAGCTTGCAAAGTTGCTATCATGAATCTGTTTCTGCCATGCTTTGTTTTTCTACCAAGTCTGAAAATGATCATATCACTTGCCATGTTTGCATTGATGCTACCATCTTGTCTATGCATCTTTGGCTAAAGTTCAGTAAGGGAGTTTTCTTCTTTTCCTTTAGTATTAGCATGCCATGCCTTTGTTTTCCATGATATGTTCCTGTAGCATGTTGTTTGCTAGCTCTAAACATTGCTACCTAATGTTGTTTATGACATGTTTAGTATTTTCACTGTTTGTGAAGCTGTTATCATTTGCATTTTTGCCATGCTAATTTAGGCTTGTTCTAGTGAGTTCTAGCAGGAGCTCAGTGTTCATGATTTGTAGAGCTTCACCTGTATTTCACTGCCATGTGCTTTGTTGCTATGTTGGAGTTCCGTAGCATAGTTTCATGATGCTGTTAAGCGCAATTTTGCATCATTCTTGTTTTGCTTGTCATTTGCAAACCGTGCATCCGTTTCCGGTGATCCTTATATCGATTTTGACCGAAATCACTCACTATTTCCATCAGCATGCTTGGTTTGCCAAATTGATGCCTTGACTATATTTTGCCTTCTGGAGTACCCATATGCATTGCACGTCATACCTCGCATTCCATGCCATGTCTTGCATCATGTTGCTTGTGCATTGCACCGTGATTGATTGTTGTTCCACTGATTGTGTTCTTGCTTTGGGTAGAGCGAGGAGACGAGTTCATGAACGAGGATCCTGTTGAGTATGTTTATGAGGAGCAAGCTTTCAACAAATCTGAGAACTTTGCAAGCAAGATGATCATTACCCCAGATATCACTTCTATCTTTGCTTGGTAGTTGTTCGTTCTATCGCTATGTCGCGCTACCTACCACTTGTTTATCATGCCTCCCATATTGCCATGTCAAGCCTCTAACCCACCTTCCTAGCAAACCATTGTTTGGCTAAGTTACCGCTTTTTCTCAGCCCCTCTTATAGCGTTGCTAGTTGCAAGTGCCTTGCAGGTCATTCCATGTTGGAACATGGATATGTTGGGATATCACATTATATCTTATTTTAATTAATGCATCTATATACTTGGCAACGGGTGGAAGGCATGGCCTTTTGCTGGGTGTTTTGTTCCACTCTTGCCGCCCTAGTTTCCGTCATACCGGTGTTATGTTCCTTGATTTTGCGTTCCTTACGCGGTTGGGGTTATGGGACCCCCTTGATAGTTCGCTTTGAATAAAACTCCTCCAGCAAGGCCCAACCTTGGTTTTAACATTTGCCTAATAACAACCTAAAATTTTGCCTAGGGAGTAATTAACCCGAGGATCATCTTCATTAAGACCCCTCCCCCCGGGTAAGTGCTCCTCTGAGTGTTGGTCCAAACCGAGTAGACTGTGGGGCCACCTCGGGGAAACTTGAGTGTTGGTTTTACTCATAGGATGTCTCATCTGGTGTGCCTTGAGAACGAGATATGTCCAGCTCCTATCGGGATTTGTCGGCACATTCGGGTGGTCTTGCTGGTCTTGTTTTACCATTGTCGAAATGTCTTGTAACCGGGATTCCGAGTCTGATCGGTTGTTCCGGGAGAAGGAATATCCTTCCTTGATCGTGAGAGCTTGTGATGGGCTAAGTTGAGACACCCCTATAGGGTATAAACTTTCGAGAGCCGTGCCCGCGGTTATGTGGCAGATTGGAATTTGTTAATATCTGGTTGTAGAGAACTTGACACTTGACTTAATTTAAAATGCATCAACCGCGTTTGTAGCCGTGATGGTCCCTTTTCGGCGGAGTCCGAGAAGTGAACACGGTTGGGTTATGTTTGAACATAAGTAGTTTTAGGATCACTTCTAGCTTCATGATTGTTGCGTAGTTTCTCATCTTACTCTTGTACTCGGATGTTAGCCACCATATTTGCTTAGCGCTTGCTGCAACTCCAGCTCATAACCAAATCCTACCCATAAGCTTAAATAGTCTTTATCTCACGGGTTTTGAGATTGCTGAGTCCTCGTGACTCACAGATACTACCAAAATAGTTGCAGGTGCCGATGATACCAGCGCAGGTGATGCTACTGAACTCAAGTGGGACTTCGACGAGGACCTTGGCCGTTACTATGTTTTGTTTCCTGATGATCAGTAGTGGAGCCCAGTTGGGACGATCGAGATCTAGCATTTGGGGTTGTCTTCTTTTCATTTGGATTTGTCCGTAGTCGGACTATGTGTGTACTCTGGATGATGTATGAGTTATTTGATCATTGTGTGATGTGGCAATTGTTAGAAAACTATATATTTATCTCTATCCTTGTTCATTACATGGGATTGTGTGAAGATGACCCTTCTTGCAACAAAACCAAAATGCGGTTATGCCTCTAAGTCGTGCCCCTACATGTGGGAGATATAGCCGCATCTTGGGCGTTATAGCTTAAGTGTGATTGTGTTAAATCTTTTATGAATACCGATGCTTTTCAAAAGTTTGGCACTAAATATGGACTTGACTCTGAGATAGTAGCCTCCTTTTGTGAATCTTTTGCTACTCATGTTGATCTCCCTATAAGGAGAAGTGGTTCAAATATCACCCACCTATTAAATAAGAAATTAAGGAACCGGTACCAGCTAAAGATGAAACTATTATCTATACTGTTGATCTCGTTGTTCCTACTACTTATATTGAAAAACCACCTTTTCCTGTTAGGATAAACCGAAGGATATTGATTGCATGAAGTGGAAATTTCTAGTTATATGGTATTGCTCTTTCCCATTTACATATCTTTTCCACAGGCTTTGTTGCAAGGCAATAGCTTGCTGGTAGACATCATATACATAGTACTATGAAAATTTCTAAATCAGTACCTAACCAAAGTTTTTTTTACTTTGTGAGTTATAAAGGGATTATATAGTTGGATTTCATAGTAGCATCGTAAAAGCGTGTTGCACATGTTTCTCACTTTCTTTTAGAATCTACTATTTCTCCGAATGCAATTTTGTCTGCTATAAAAAATAGTGTTTATGCATTTTAAAATTACTAACATGCCCAATTTTTTCTGGCACTTTGCTTACGGACTTTTGGTTCACATTGTTAGAGTGCACCGTTCATATTGCATTCATATACACGTAATTGAACGTATGGTTAACAAGTTCAGGCAATTGATCCAAGATGGTTCAGTCAAAATGATATCAAATTATAAGGTTATATCTGCACTGATTCTTCGATCATTGATAGACGACAAGATACTTATTTTCTTGCACACAAAAAAATTTCAATATATTCAAGGTCTCAAAAAGATTGAAATAGAAGAACAAAGCTTCACATTTTCTAACATTGATGTTCCTTCCACAAGAGATGACTAGAAAATTTACTTTCCGGTATAGCTATATTTTTTGAAATCATTAATTTCAATGTTTTCTGCATATTAACACCACCTTTTATTCTGTAGTAGTCGTTGTCATAGCAAACTTACATCGGGCATACTGAAGAAACATAGACAGTCATGGGATTTGAAAGATTCATGATATTGTGATTCGAATTGAGTGAGTATATTCTAGGAAGCTAAACGAGTACAGGTGCTAATAGTTACAACTCTTGGAATATACATGGATGAAAAATTTAATGCGACAAGGTCAACCAAATTGATGAGGATTATTTGGGCCGTGTTGTCACCGTAACATCAACAACTATCAGATATTTGATAGGCCTGTTTTTATATCAATAAGATTCAAGTATTTCTATGCGTATATTTATTGTATCGGAAAGTTAATACCAAGTGTATACATACTACTCACTATCATCTACAAGTGCAACTAGAGTTTATGTCGATTTGAATATCATAAGGAAATCCAATACCTTTAAATGCAAAAGTTGGTGCACCTAACGTTGATTTTAACACAGCGAAGAGGAGAACCAAGTAAAGACTTCATAGCTCCTGTGAAGATGATGAGCTGATTGTTATGATACTACAATTAGGTTTTCTTTAGCTAGAATCTCCTATTTATTTTTATATTTTTATATTTATTTATTTTCTTTTAGCTTTTCTATGACTTATGTGGAGTGAAAGATTAGCAGTTGATTCGGAAGGATTCCTTTGTCAAGTAATTTTATTGTACATATGTTAGCTTATGTAAGTTACTAATCCATTTGGTAGTATCCATTAGGAAGTACTTTATTCTAAGAGACCACCCTTCCAAATTTGATTTCGATAATAATTGTCTTTTGTGAAGATCTTTCTCTGATTATTTCAGTTCATTGTCAATGGTCTAGATGGTGTAATTCTCTAATCTATTTATAAATTGTTTGAACTTTTCAAAGTGATCAGATTGTATATAGACAACTGGTTATGTTGTGTGATATAGTTGCCTTGGTACACTTGCATCAGTTAATGTCTGCAGATCTCTGCTTATATGCTATTTCAGATGGTGAAGAATTTAGTGAAGAATAATTGACTGTGGAATCACCTGATAATATGCTTAGTAAGGCAAAATTTTGTTGTTAAAATAATAACAAACACCGTCTGTTAGCACCAAATCCAGCTCATAACCAAATCCTACCCATAAGCACTACTGATCATTAGGAAACGAAACATAGTAACGACCAAGGTCCTCGTCGAACTCCCACTTGAGTTCGGTAGCATCACCTGCGCTAGTATCATTGGCACCTGCAACTATTTTGGTAGTATCTGTGAGTCACGAGGACTCAGCAATCTCAAAACCCATGAGATAAAGACTATTTAAGCTTATGGGTAGGATTTGGAACAAATATAAAAACTATCTAAAATAAAAATCACTGTCTGTTAGCACCAAAAGTATGCGAGGAAATGGAAATTGAAAATTGTTCAAGTCTAGCCGAGTAGTCAGTTAATCTAACAAAATTTTGGAATAGTGCAACTATTATTTTAACAACAAAAGTAAGTATTCGCTCCACATGGTTTATGATTCAGTATGACAGTGCTGATGCATGCACATTTAGAACTAATTTAAAGATATCCATATGAATTTTGACAGGTCAAAAGAATAGATGGTTAGTGCAAGAAGATAAGCCTGTTCAGAGCATACAAAAATTGCAATAATTTAATTACCTTTGGGACTAATCTTAGTGAAAAATAGCTATATATACACCTGCAATAATGTTCGGAAACATGGCTTCACTATTTGGCTGATTACCTAATCAAATTTAGGCCAAATACCAATCACTGTCACACACACACAAAAGTTGGTAGGTTTGAGGTTATACAGAAATAAAAAAAGTGGGGAAATATTAATGCTTTACTAAAGAAGAAGAATAGGACGAAGGAACAATAGTGCAATCCGGAAAATGCAACTATTACACTTGAATGCTACGACCATTTTCCGTCAGTACCATATCAAGAATCTCGATTTCCTCTCACATCAAGCATAACTTCAGTTCAGAACTTCAGACATTTACAAATGTATGACTGTTGTATATGGACCTGAACCAAAATCAGAGGTGACAGAATTATGTTTCGATGGAACTATATATGGATAATTTGATTAACTGAAGAGCATGTGTTGCAGATCGCATACCTATGGTTTAGGTTTAGGATTATAGATATTGACTGCGAGTGGCATGCCCAACATTGACTACAGAATCATGTATTTAATCACAATAGTACAACTACACCTATTCGTTCTCATAGAACTGACGACATCACATATGACCAACTCTGCATATGAATTCATGTCTAACACAAACATATCCTATGTTGGCCTACAAATCCTAGACCCTACAATTCCAAGAGAACAACAAAATAGAGGAGACCATCAACTCATCAACTTAATTCCATGAAACAGGGGATTTGACACGCGCACACGCAGCAAGGTTCACTCGTGAGCGGAACACATTCAGAGAAGCTAGCCATGATCGATCCCTCCGGCCGGATGAGCACACGTCACACATCCATCCCTGTGGAGTATATCGAAAAAGTCTTTTGACCCGCTTTATAAATAAAGCAAACCACCGAGCACAAAGTCAACATGGTACCATACGAACAACACACACACAACGCCACCGCAGACAAGGCCCAACACACACACACACACACGTAGATAGTACACAAGGTTCAGCTGTGGGCACAGCACAACAAGCCCAACACAGAATGAAGCACGCACAACACAAAAACGGCGGTGGCGGGGAGGTAGAGCGGATGTAATCCGGCACTTGTGGTGGTGGGGGAAGCGGAGGAGCCATCCGGAGAGCCATCGTGCGCAGCTGGGTGATGATGGAGGTGATGGCGTCCCTGTCCCTGGGGCGGCTAAGCGGCCGCCAAAGCTGCAAGTAACCAGACCATTTGAACGAAGTGTCAGTAGCGCGACGAAGAGGGACCTGCTGAATCACAAGCTTATTCCTAATAGTCCACAGCGTCCAGGCAAGCACCCCGATGGTCAACCACCTAATGTAGCGAGACGCGGGTGGTAACGTCTGAAGTTTGGTGAAGAGAGCAGGGAAGTTGTTGTGGTCCCATCTTCCACCCACTAATTCGCGAAAACAGCTCCAGAGGAACTGCGTGGACACACAGGTGAAGAAGATATGGTCCGTATCCTCTTCAGGCCCGCAGAGCAGACACCACCCATCACCAGGGCCATTGCGTTTCAGGACCTCTATGCCGGACGGAAGGCAACCGCGAATCCATTGCCATAAGAAGATCCTAATCTTTAAAGGGAGCCAGATCGCCAAGATTGTGGTGAGAGCCTCACAACCCGGCGAAGGGGCTATAGCCTGGTAGAGAGATTTAGAGGAGAATTTCCTAGATGGCTATAGCCGCCACCTGGTGTGGTCCTCTCCCATCTCCAGATCCGGCTCGTGCAAAGCAATGCAGTCGAGCATGTCCTTGTAACGCCCTCGATGCGGCTATAGCCTTCCACACTTTACCAAGTATATAGATGCATTAATTAATTAATTAAGAGATATTGTGATATCCCAACAAAATATCCATGTTCCAACATGGAACAAGCTTCAATCTTCACCTGCAACTAACAACGCTATAAGAGGGGCTGAGCAAAGCGGGAACATAGCCAAACAATGGTTTGCTAGGGCAAGGTGGGCTGGAGGCTTGGTTTAACAACATGGGAGGCATGATAAGCAAGTGGTAGGTATCACAGCATAGGCATAGCAAAAGAGCGAGCAACTAGCAAGCAAAGATAGAAGTGATTTCGAGGGTATGGTCATCTTGCCTGAAATCCCGCAAGGAAGAAGAACGAGTCCACAAGATACCAGCGTGATCCTAAAAAAAATTTAGTGAAATTTGAGAAGAGAAGAGTCAAAACTCTACGTCAGGATGCCTCACCAGAGCGACGAAGGGACTGGGGAGTAAAAAGAAGTCCTAACTCTCTGATATATATAATTCCTAAATGACTCAAAACATTTCTAGACTTAATAATGCTCGCGATTCGATCAAGCAGGGGGCCCCTAAGGTCGAGGAAGGCTCTGATTAACAATTTGTAACGCCCTCGATGCGGCTATATCTCCCACGTGTCGAAGCACGACTTAGAGGCATAACCGCATTGAAAGCAATGTCGCAAGTGAGGTAATCTTCACACAACCCATGTAATAAAATAGGGGAAGAAGATACATAGTTGGCTTACAATCGCCACTTCACACAATTACATGAATAAAGCATTAGATCATCCAAATACAATCAAGGTCCGACTACGGAACCAAAATAAAAGAAGAACCCCAAATGCAACAAGGTCCCCGATCGACCCCAACTGGGCTCCACTACTGATCAACTAGAACGAAACACCACAAAGGACAAGATCTTCATCGAGCTCCTCCTGAGCTTGGTTGCATCAACTGCACGGTCTCATCAGCACCTGCAAGCTGGTTTTGGAAGTATCTATGAGCCACGGGGACTCAGCAATCTCGCACCCTCGCGATCAAGACTATTTAAGCTTATGGGTAAGGTAAAAGGTATGAGGTGGAGCTGCAGCAAGCGACTAGCATATATGGTGGCTAATATACGCAAATGAGAGCGAGAAGAGAAGGCAAAGCACGGTCGAGAAACTATGATCAAGAAGTGATCCTAGAACAACCTACGTCAAGCATAACTCCAACACCGTGTTCACTTCCCGGACACCGCCGGAAAGAGACCATCACGGTAACACACGCGGTTGATGTATTTTAATTAAGGTCAACTTCAGGTTTTCTACAACCGGACATTAACAAATTCCCATCTGCCCATAACCGCGGGCACGGCTTTTGAAAGTTCAAATCCCTGCAGGGGTGTCCCAACTTAGCCCATGACAAGCTCTCACGATCAACGAAGGAATAGACCTTCTAGCGGGAAGACCCGATCAGACTCGGAATCCCGGTTACAAGACATTTCGACAATGGTAAAACAAGACCAGCAAAGCCACCCAGATGTTCTGACAAAATCCCGATAGGAGCTGCACATATCTCGTTATCAGGGCACACCGGATGAGCCAGACGTCGGGTAAGCCAGCCCAGAGTTGCCCCTGGTAGCCTCAGACATCGCTCAGTTGGACCAACACTTAGAGAAGCACTGGCCCGGGGGGTTAAAATAAAGATGACCCTTGAGCCGGCCGACTCAAGGGAAAGAAAAGGCTAGGTGGAAAATGGTAAAACCAATGTTGGGCCTTGCTGGAGGAGTTTTATTCAAGGCGAAATGTCAAGGGGTTCCCATTATTACCCAACCGCGTAAGGAATGCAAAATCCGGGAACATAACACCGATATGACGGAAACTAGGGCGGCAAGAGTGGAACAAAACACCAGGCATAAGGCCGAGCCTTCCACCCTTTACCAAGTATATTGATGCATTAATTAATTAAATAAGAGATATTGTGATATCCCAACAAAATATCCATGTTCCAACATAGAACAAGCTTCAATCTTCACCTGTAACTAACAACGCTATAAGAGGGGCTGAGCAAAGCGGGAACATAGCCAAACAATGGTTTCCTAGGGCAAGGTGGGTTAGAGGCTTGGTTTAACAACATGGGAGGCATGATAAGCAAGTGGTAGGTATCACAGCATAGGCATAGCAAAAGAGCAAGCAACTAGCAAGCAAAGATAGAAGTGATTTCGAGGGTATGGTCATCTTGCCTGAAATCCCGCAAGGAAGAAGAACGAGTCCACGAAGAAAACAAATGGACGTAGTCGAACGGGTCCTCACAAACGCAACGCTATCGAAACCAACCCGAAGAAGCAACACCGGAAAGAAGCAAACAATCATGGTAAACAACCATCACATAACATGGCATGATGCGCAAAACAAATATGATGCATGTCCGATTTAAATATGCATGGCATGGCAAAGGGCACAAAGAAAACTACAAGTTAAGTGGAGCTCAATATGCAACGAGTTGCATATTAACGGAACACCACATCACTTATTTAGTTCACTGTCGGTTAGGTACTCCACAATATTAAATGTTGGTTAACATGGCAAGAGGTGAAGCATAACAAAACTATATCATCTAAACAATTTAAATGGGGCCGGATATAACAAATAACAAATCCGGTAAGTCCCCATATGCATTAGCAATTTTTAAAGCAACAACAAATTTTAACCATCTTAAAGTTGTTACCATGATGCGGATGACATGTTCAAGTTTATGCAATTTGTATTAAAGTTGACAAGAGCAATAAGAAGCATTTGTCATCGTGGTGGAAAGAAAAGGGGTGCCACGGCAACGATAACGAAAATGGTGCCACTGCAATGTTCCGGTTCCGGTAACTCGATTGAGATGCCGATGCAAATGAGAAGTGTGAGGATGCGTACAAAAGATGGTGGGGCACTCCCGGATACCGGGTGTCCCATGAGTTGGCGACAAGGAAACGAGTGACCATTTGGACACGGTGCAAACACGAGCATCTCAAACATCACACATGCATTCGTTCACGGGCATCATCTCGATGGTTACCTTCGAAGTGTGCAAACAGGCCGGTTCTCATTCGGTGCCAAGTAGAGGAAGTATACGTTCTCCGGACGTGGTGGAAGTAGGGGGTACACGACGACGGTAGAGGTACTCGCGACGGTAGTGGTACGCGTTTTCGTAGAAGGACTTGATGAATCCGAGTCACTTGGGGTCGACGGTAGTCGTTCACGTTTCGAGGAGGAAGTAGAGGTTCTCGCGATCTCGGCGATGCTATTTGTTCACGGCGGTAGTGGAACTTGACGGATCCGATGCCTCTGGATGTAGTGGTACATGTTCGGTTTTCTTCGGAGAGGTACGTGGCATTCTTCGGTCATAGGTACTTGACGTTTTGCTACCCGGGTCTTCGGCGACGGTGTTGTACACAAGACGTTGGGGTACTTGTCGGTCCGGTCTTGATGGAGTAGATGTACACGTCGGGGCTTGTCGCATCACCGGGTGTAGTCGTACACGTACGGAGCGGAACTTGGCGTCCTAGTTCGGTGGTGAAGCTGGTACTTGTCGATTCAGGGGACGTCGGATACTAGACGCGACACAGTGTACTCGTACACTTGTTGGAGAGGATTTTTCCATGAAGCCCAAAACGAAACAGCCACCATCGGAGGCAACAGAGGCGGAGGCGCACGAGGGTAGCGAGGCGGTGGTCGAGGTGACATGCGCTCGGGCAATGGTACCAAGCGACAACGGGGCAAGGAGTGGTCCAGCGGGACATGGAGGTCGCCGAGAACCATAAGAGCAGCGGCAAGATGGCGCGGCGGCGGCCTCTACTCGCCGGCGTCGGAGGAGAGGCTGCAGGGGCGCCGGAGTTGGTGCGGTCGGAGGGGCTTGCCTCTGAACTGCAGCAGCGGGGCTGCTGACGATGGCTTGTAAGGGAGGCTGGTGCCATGGAGCTCGGGGTCACGGGGAAGGAGCCGTGCAGAGAGGCGACGCTTGGCGGTCGGGCCGGCGTCAAGGAGAAGGTTCGGTGCAGGGGCGGACCGGACAACGGGCAGGAGAGCAGCGTGCGTGGGGAGGAGATGGGATCGAGATCTCTCTCCTGTGCACGGCACACGAGGAGGATGGAAGGGATATGGGATCTGGCACGGGAAAGAGCGGTGGGGCGGCAGCCGGCAATAGCTCCGGTGGCCGGCCGGTGTGACGTAGCTGGAGGCGCCAGGCGTGGCTCGCTGGTATTGAAGATCGAAAGGGAGGAGCGAGGGGGTTCGAGCGAACAGGGATGGGGGTCGGGTAACTCCCTGGCGGCCTGAGGAGGAGGGGATTGAGGGAGAGAGAGGGTGTAGCGGCTGGGCCTTGGGCCGGCTAGGTCAGGCCGCAGGTGGGCCTTAAGCAGACTGGCTCGACCTAGATGGGCCGTGGGGATGGTTGGGCCAGCTTGGCAGGAGGTATCTCTCTCTCCTCTTCCTATTTTCTTTAGCAGAAAACAATTAAGGGGAAGAAAAAGGAAAGAGGTAGGTTAGGAAAAGAATTTGCGCCAGAGGTTAATTTCCCCGGACACAAAAAAATGAGCTTGTTCCCAGAAAATAGGAAAGAGCACACGTGTGAAGTTTGAATTCAAACTCATTTGAATTTAAATCAAATGAGTGTGAGAAGGAAGTCGGTATGCGATAGGTCCAAAAATGTTGGGAATTTTGGAGGAGCCCCGGTAAAAGGGAAAAGAATTATTGGGCAAGGTTTGGGGATCAACTCGAAGCACAAAAGGCATGGGGTTATTTTGCAAGTGTGCTCCGGTGAATTCCAACAAATGGAATATTTAATATAGCTCCCTACTATCGGGAGGGTATGTTATAAAGAGAAGTCACCGGGTGAATTCCCTTGGTTTAAATGGATCAAAGGTCCATGCCATTTATTTAGTTGAGTTAAGAAAAGAAATGACATGATGGCATGATGACATGGTGCAATGCACATGATGCAATGATGAATACAAAGAACCAAACAAAACACACGACGAAACCCGGAAACATGGAAGGCATCTGAAGCTCTGGTCTTGGGGTGTTACAGTCCTGCTACGTAGCATTCTCCTCTGGTCCAAATGGTCTCCGGAACGCGAGATGCCCTATGTCAATAAGGGCCACCACAACAGAAATCCGCAGATCTACCACGATGGAGAACAGGTCAGGGATGCGGGCCGTGAAGGGGGTGTCCCCAGCCCATCTATCGAACCAGAACATCGTGGCGGTGCTAGATCCAACTGCAATCGAGGTCCCGATGCGGAGGACTGGGAGGAGCTATATGATGGATTGCCAGAACTGGGAGCCACCGGACCGCTGGCTAAAGGCGAGTGGCTGACCACGGAGGTATTTCTACAGGATGATGCGAAGCCACAAGCCACTCTCTCCGTTCACAATCCGCCAAAGCTACCTAGTCAGGAGAGCAATGTTCATGCGTTTGGAGGACATGATCCCGAGTCCGCCCTGATCGCGAGGTTTACAGATCTCCGACCACCGAACCATGTGGTACTTCTGCTTATCGCCTTCGCCAGCCCAGAAGAAGTGCCCCTGGACTGTGGCAATCTCATGGTGTAGAGTCTCAGGCAGGCTGTAGAAGCTCATAACGAATAGGAGCAAGCTGCAGTTGGATGAGTTAATGAGCACCGCCCGGGCTGCCTTAGAGAGCCATCGGCCCTGCCATGGTTCAATGCGGTGCTGAAGCTTCCCCACCGTGGGGTGCAGCTCGGCCACCATAAGCCTCATGTCACTAATGGGGATTCCCAAATAAGTCATGAGTAGGCTCCCAAGATGGCAGTTGAGGTGGTCCGTGATGTTCTGTCGCTCGTCTTGGGGGCATCCCAAGACCATGACCGCACTCTTATCGAAGTTGATCCTAAGGCCAGACATTTGCTCAAAGCAGAGCAGGAGGAACTTTAAGTTTGTGATGTCGTTCACTGAGCCTTCCACCATTATAATGGTGTCATCTACGTATTGGAGAAGGGAAATCCCATTCCCGCCTACCACGTGTGGGACTATGCCCCTAATATGTCCCGCAGCCTTGGCTTTATCTAGGATGGCTGCCAGAGCATCAACGACCATGTTGAAGAGGAACGGAGAGAAGGGGTCGCCCTGACAGACCCCACAGAATGTGGGGAAGTAAGGGCCAATCTCGCCATTGATGTTCACCGAAGTCCGGCCCGAGGAGACCATTTGCATCACGTGGGTCACCCATCTATCATCGAACCCCTTCCGGTGCAAGCATTCTCGAAGGAAGGGCCAACAGACCGTGTCATATGCCTTGTGGAAGTCTAGTTTCAGGACAACTGCCTTGAGTTGTTTGGAGTGCACCTCATGGAGAGCTTCCTAAAACACTAGGACTCCATTAAGGATATACGAGCCCTGGATGAATGCCGACTGATCCGAGTGAGTGAGTCGGTCCGCTATTGGGGCCACCCTAATGGTGTACCCCTTCGCAAGGATGCATAAGATGACATTGATCACTGTAATCAGGCAGAACTGGCAGATATCCGAGGCACTAGTTACTTTGGGAATGAGGGTGATAATCCCAAAGTTCAGCCTGGTATGGTCGATGGAACCTACATAGAACTCCTCAAAGAGGGCCAGCACCTCCAGTTTAATAACCTCCCAGAAGGTCTGGAAGAACTTCACTGGGAGGCCATCCGGGCCAGGGCCGACGATGGATTCATGCCCTTAATGGCCGCCCAGACTTCTGCCTCAGAGAACGGGGTCGTAAGGGCCACATTGTCCGCAGGAGAGACACATCTGTGGGCCGGCCAAATGTCGTGTGCGAGGGCCATCCCTCCCTGAGGGGAGGCAGAGAATAGGTCTCTGCAAAAGCCGTCTACATGGGCCCAGATGTCCTCCGGCTATTGCAGGAGGGTCTCTCCATCCCAAAGGAGAGGGATCGAGTTACAGCGTTGCCGGCCGTTGGCGATGGCATGGAAGTAAGCAGTACTGGCATCCCCCTTGAGGACCCAATTCTGCGTACCCCGCAAGCACCAGTATGCCTCCTCATCTATGTAGATGACTGTGAGCTTGTCCTTTAAGTCATATATAAGCATGCATTCCTCGGCTGATAGTCCCACGCCATCCTTGCGGAGATCGAGGGTCTCGATGGACTCTAGGAGGGCTTTCTTGCGCTCCCGGATATCTCGGCCCACGTTAGCACCCCATACTTTCATGAATTGCCGTGACCGCTTTGCACAGAAGTGCCAGGAGTCAACGACCGAGAGGGAACGATGGGCGGCTTCGCGCGCCTATCACCATCGAGGGACCATCGCAGCGGCACAACCAGAAGGTTTCAAATCGTAAGCGGGGCAGTAGGGGCGGACGCTCGTTCTCCAAAGAGAGGAGGAGGGGTATGTGATCGGAACCAATCCGAGTAATCGCCCGGAGCGAAGCTAGGGGGCAATGAATGTCCCACTCAGGAGATGCGAAGACCCTGTCGAGGACTAAGCGGGTCAGCTCCGCTTGGCAGTTGGTCCAAGTGAACCTAGCACCGACCCAATCAAGCTCGCAGAGCCCCATGTATGTGATGAGGTCATTGAACATCTACATCCGGGGGAAGTTAACCAAGTTATTATTCTTGTCGTCCTCCAACCGGATGAGGTTAAAGTCACCGCCCACCACCACCGACAGCAGGGCGGCCGCAACCTTCCTGCGGAGCTCATGGAGGAAAGCCTCAGAGCACCGGTGATCGGCCAGGCCATAGACTACAATGATCTCCCATTTGAAGTTAAGGGCCTGCTCGAAGATCTCCATGCTAACGAAGAACTCGCCCCAGTCCATGCTTCCTACCTCAAAGGTGGCCTCCTTGACACCTAGAAAGATGCCACCCGAGTGCATGGCCCGCACTCCCACTAGAAGGGAGCTAGTGCCAAGCATATAGGTCGGAGCTCAAGTGCTCGATCTCCGAAAGGGAAAATTCCGTTCGCATCATTTCTTGGACGGCCACAATGTCGATTCGTCCATTGTGCATGTACTCTATCAGTTGGTGGCGCCGACCATGTTGGCCGAAACCACGGATGTTCCAGAAAAGTGTACGCATCACAAGACCATCGGGGGGCTGCTTGACCCCAAGACTCGGGAGGCACTCTGGGTGCGAAGAGCTGCGGTGCGGGAGCGGGTGCGGCCTCGGATCTCAACGGGGCCGGCCACCGCCTGTGACTGAGCGCTCGGGGTGGCGTCGGCGGGGGGCCTCCGAGGAGGTCCGGAGGCGTGAGCCGGCCTCGGCAAGACGACCATCTAGGATTTTTCGAGCGCGAATCGCCTCAATATGAACTAACGGGGGAGGGTGCGTTCTCTCTCCTAAACACGATGGCCGAGTCAGCAGCCACCTTAGCAAGGTGGCCGAGCGAAGCCAACTCTAGAGAAAAGAAAAAGAAAGTAGCGGGGGTAGAGGGCATGGATGGAGTACCTGGCTCAAGGTTCCGGGCAGCGGCCCATAGCTCTGCCCGCTTGGGGATAGGCAGAGCAGGCCTACCCTCTGGCCTGGCTGCCTCGATTCGAGCACTGCGGCATGAAGATGTCACTTTGGTCGAGGTTGATCTGCCCCGCCTGGAGTAGGCCGTAGTAGCGTAAGTATTTCCCTTAGTTTTGAGAACCAAGGTATCAATCCAGTAGGATAAACAAACAAGAACCTCGCAACCAACACGATAAAGGGGTTGTCAATCCCTTCACGGTCACTTACGAAAGTGAGATCTGATAGAGATAGTAAGATAAATATTTTCGGTATTTTATTGTATAGATTGGAAAATAAAGATTGCAAAATAGAAATAGAAAACTGATAGGAAAATAATATGATGGAAGATAGACCCACAGGCCATAGGTTTCACTAGTGGCTTCTCTCAAGATAGCAAATTCTACGGTGGGTGAACAAATTACTGTCGAGCAATTGATAGAAAAGTGCATAGTTATGAGAATATCTAGGCATGATCATGTATATAGGCATCACGTCTGCAACAAGTAGACCAAAACGATTCTGCATCTACTACTATTACTCGACACATCAACCGCGATCCAGCATGCATCTAGAGTATTAAGTTCATAAGAACAGAGTAACACATTAGGCAAGATGACATGATGTAGAGGGATAAACTCAAGCAATATCATATAAAACCCATCTTTTTATCCTTGATGTCAACAATACAATACGTGCCTTGCTGCCCCTGCTGTCACTAAGATTGAACCCAAAGCTAAGCACTTCTCCCATTGCAAGAAAGATCAATCTAGTAGGCCAAACCAAACTGATAATTTGAATAGACTTGCAAAGATATTAAATCATGCATAAGAGATTTCAAAGTAGAATGAAATATTTTTCATTGATAATCTTGATCATAAACCCACAATTCATCGGATCTCGACAAAACACACCGCAAAAAGAATTACATCGAATAGATCTCCAAGAGAATAGAAGAGAACTTTGTATTGAGATCCAAAGAGAGATAAGAAGCCATCTAGCTAATAACTATGGACCCGAAGGTCTGTGGTAAACTACCCACACATCTTCAGAGAGGCTTTGGTGTTGATGTAGAAGCCCTCCGTGATTGATTCCCCCTCCGGCGGAGCGCCGAAAAAGGCCCCATGATGGGATCTCACGGGTATAGAAGGTTGCGGCGGTGGAAATAGGGTTTCGGGGTGCTCCTGGGTGTTTTCGGGGTATATGGGTATATATAGGAGGAAGAAGAATGTCGGTGGAGCTGCGAGGGGCCCACGAGGGTGGGTGGCGAACGTTCCCCCCTGCGCGTGCCCCCTGCCTTGTGGCCTCCTCACTTCTTTCTTGACGGCCACTCCAAGTCTCCTGGATCACGTTTGTTCCAAAAATAACTCTCCCGAAGGTTTCATTCCGTTTGGATTCCGTTTGATATTCCTTTTTTGCGAAACACTGAAATAGGCAAAAAACAGCAATTTGCACCGGGCCTTTGGTTAGTAGGTTAGTCCCAAAAATAATAGAAAAAGGTATATTAAAGCCCATTAAACATCCAAAACAGATAATATAATAGCATGGAAGAATCAAAAATTATAGATACATTGGAGATGTATCAAGCATCCCCAAGCTTAATTCCTGCTCGTCCTCGAGGAAGTAAATGATACAAACAGAATTTTTTATGTGGAATGCTACCTAGCATAATTCTTAATGTAACTTTATTTATTGTGGCATGAGTGTTCAGATCCAAAATATTCAAGACAAAAGTTTATATTGACATAAAGATAATAATACTTCAAGAATACTAGGAAAGCAATCATGTCTTCTAAAAATAACATGGCCAAAGAAAGTTATCCCTACAAAATCATATAGTCTGTCTATGCTCCATCTTCACCACACAAAATATTTAAATCAAGCACAACCCCGATTACAAGCCAAGCAATTGTTTCATACTTTTGATGTTCTCAAACTTTTTCAATCTTCACGCAATACATGAGCGTGATCCATGGACATAGCACTATTGGTGGAATAGAATGGTGGTTGTGGAGAAGACAAAAAGGAGAAGATAGCCTCACATAAACTAGGCGTATCAACGGGCTATGGAGATACCCATCAATGGATATCAATGTGAGTGAGTAGGGATTGCCATGCAATGGATGCACTAGAGATATAAGTGTATTAAAGCTCAACAAAAAGAACTAAGTGGGTGTGCATCCAACTCGCTTGCTCACGAAGACCTAGGGCATTTTGCGGAAGCACATCATTGGAATATACAAGCCAAGTTCTATAATGTAAAATTCCCACTAGTATATGAAAGTGACAACATAGGAGACTGTCTATCATGAAGATCATGGTGCTACTTTGAAGCACAAGTGTGGTAAAAGCATAGTAACATTGTCCCTTCTCTCTTTTTCTCTCATTTTTTTATTTGGGCTTTTTTCTCTTTTTTGGCCTCTTTTTTCGTCCGAAGTCTCATCCTGACTTGTGGGGGAATCATAGTCTCCATCATCCTTTCCTCACATGGGACAATGCTCTAATAATGATAATCATCACACTTTTACTTACTTACAACTCAAAAAGTTACAACTCAAAAAATATGACTATGTGAATGCCTCCGGCGGTGTAGCATGATGGGCAATGACTCAAGAGTGACATGTATGAAAGAATTATGAACGGTGGCTTTGCCACAAATACGATGTCAACTACATGATCATGCAAAGCAATATGACAATGATGAAGCGTGTCATAACAAACAGAACGGTGGTAAGTTGCATGGCAATATATCTCGGAATGGCTATGGAAATGCCATAATAGGTAGGTATGGTGGCTGTTTTGAGGAAGGTATATGGTGGGTTTTTGGCACCGGCGAAAGTTGCGCGGTACTAGAGAGGCTAGCAATGGTGGAAGGGTGAGAGTGCGTATAATCCATGGACTCAACATTAGTCATAAAGAACTCACATACTTATTGCAAAAATCTATTAGTTATCGAAACAAAGTACTACGTGCATGCTCCTAGGGGGATAGATTGGTAGGAAAAGGCCATCCCTCGTCCCCGGCCGCCACTCATAAGGAAGACAATCAATAAATAAATCATGCTCCGACTTCATCACATAACGGTACACCATACGTGCATGCTACGGGAATCACAAACTTTAGAACAAGTATTTATCAAATTCACAACTACTCAACTAGCATGCTTCTAATATCACCATCTTCATATCTCAAAACAATCATCAAGTATCAAACATCTCATAGTATTCCATGCACTTTTTATGATAGTTTTTATTATACCCATCTTGGATGGCTATCATATTAGGACTAATTTTATGGGCAAAGAAAATTACCATGCTGTTTTAAAATACTCTCAAAATAATATAAGTGAATCATGAGAGATGAATAATTTCTATAAAATAAAACCACCACCGTGCTCTAAAAAGATATAAGTGAAGCACTAGAGCAAAATTATCTAGCTCAAAATATATAAGTGAAGCACATAGAGTATTCTACTAAATTCCGATTCATGTGTGTATCTCCAAAAGGTGTGTACAGCAAGGATGATTGTGGTAAACTAAAAAGCAAAGACTCAAATCATACAAGACGCTCCAAGCAAAACACATATCATGTGGTGAATAAAAATATAGCATCAAGTAAAGTTACCGATTGACGAAGACGAAAGAGGGGATGCCTTCTAGGGCATCCCCAAGCTTAGCCTTTTGGTTGTCCTTGAATTTTACCTTGGTGTGCCTTGTGCATCCCCAATCTTAGGCTCTTGCCACTCCTTGTTCCAAAATCCATCAAATCTTTACCCAAAACTTGAAAACTTCACAACGGAAAACTCAACAGAAAATCTCATGAGCTCCGTTAGTATAAGAAAACAAACCACCACTTCAAGGTACTGTAATGAACTCATTATTTATTTATATTGGTGTTAAAACTACTTTATTCCAACTTCTCTATGGTTCATACCCCCCGATACTAGCCATAGATTCACCAAAATAAGCAAACAACACACGAAAAACAGAATCTGTCAAAAACAGAACAGTCTGTAATAGTATGTAGGTTTCAAATACTTCTGTAGCCCCAAAAATTCTGAAATAAATTGGTGGAAGTGAGGAATTATTCTATTAATCATCTTCAAAAATAATCAACCTAATCCTACTCTCCAGTAAAAAATGGCAGCAAATCCCGTGAGCGCCGAGGTTTCTGTTTTTACAGCAAGATTGCAAAGACTTCCCCCAAGTCTGCCCAAAGGTTCTACTTCACACAAACACTAATTAAAACATAAAAACACAATCATAACAGAAGCTATATGAATTATTTATTACTAAACAGGAACAAAAACAAGAAACAAAAATAAAATTGGGTTGCCTCCCAACAAGCGCTATCGTTTAACGTCCCTAGCTAGGCATAAAGATTTCAATGATGCTCACATGAAAGACAAGAATTGAAGCACAAAGAGAGCATCATAAAACACGTGACAAACACATCTAAGTCTAACATACTTCCTATGCATAGGCATCTTATAGGCAAACAAATTGTCAAGGCAAGCAAAAACTAGCATATGCAAGGAAGCGGAAAGAAACAATAGCAATCCGAACATAACTAGAGGTAATTTAGTAACATGAAAATTTCTACAATCATATTTTCCTCTCTCATAATAATTTTGTGTGGGATTATAAGAAAATTCAACAAAATAGCTATCACATAAAATATTTTCAACATGATCCACATGCATGCAAAGTTGGCACTCTTCCAAAATAGTGGGATTAACATTAACTAAAGTCATGACCTCTCCAAAACCGCTTTCAATAATATTGCAAATACTATTACCAATCTCATATTCATCATGGGGCTTAAATAATTTTTCAAGATCAAAAGAAGAATCACCCCAATCATGATCATTGCAACAAGTAGTGGACATAGCAAAACTAGCATCCCCAAGCTTGAGGTTTTGCATATCATTAACACAATTGACATTATGAGAATTTATAATAACATCATTACAATCATGCTTTTCATCGAAGGAACTATCAAGTATGGGTGCAATAGCAACGATCTCATGTTTAACATAAGGAACTATAGCAAATTCATCTTCATAAATATTGGCATCATGGCCACAAGAATAGCAAGCATCATGTTCATCAAGGATATTTCAATCAAATCATCGGAATCATAATTATCTATAGATTCATGCATATCATTATTTTCTTCCGAAGAAACGGTCGTTCTTTCAATAAAATCTTTGACATAGACATTGTGAGCATAGTTTTCATAGCAATATTTAAGTATGTCAAAATTTTCAGATTCGTACAGAGTAATATCATACTTTTCAATCAAAGAAGCAACTTCATGAGCACCCTTAAAAGCAATAAATTATTCAATTTGTTCGATGTTGTAGTAACTATAAACACCCTTTGCATAAGAAGATAAGATTTAATTATCATTAAACTCACATAGGTAGGGGAGGTGTTTTTTAGGGTTCTTAGAGAGACAAGTAAAATCACAAATTTCACAAAGGTTCCAATCATAACACATCAATCTGTTTATTTGATCCCATAAGAGTCCCCCTTTTTCAGACAAATGGTGACACAAAATGAGCATGCTCATCTAAAGATTTCCCATCAACTAGGATAGTTGGGGTTTCAACACGAGTGCATAAGGATCAAAGATGAACCAAGTAGAACACTTTAAGTGGATCCATATCAATAGATTTTTAGCAAGAAAAGATGCAAGCAAATGGAAGGCACATGGAAACACAAACAAATATACATATGGGAGGAAGGCGGAGAAAAGGCAAAGGTGAAGTGGGGGGAGAGGAAAAGGAGATGCAAATGGCAAATAATGTAATGCGAGGGATAAGAGTTTGTGATGGGTACTTGGTGTGTCTTGACTTGTGCGTAGATCTCCCCGGCAACGGCGCCAGAAATCCGCATGTTGGTGGGAGATCAAAGCTTGACTTGACTTGGTGTAAACCACCCTGGCAATGGCGACAGAAATCCTTCTTGCTACCTGTTGAGCTTGCGTTGGTTTTACCTTGAATAGGACAGGGTGATGCAGCACAGTAGCGTAAGTATTTCCCTCAGTTTTGAGAACCAAGGTATCAATATCGTAGGAGGTAACACACAAGTCCCCTAGTACCTGCACAAACAAACAAGAACCTCGCAACCAACGCGATAAAGGGTTGGTCAATCCCTTCACGGTCACTTATGAAAGTGAGATCTGATAGAGATAATAAGATAAATATTTTTGGTATTTTATTGTATAGATTGGAAAATAAAGATTGCAAAATAGAAATAGCAAATTGATAGGAAAATAATATGATGGAAGATAGACCGGGGGGCCATAGGTTTCACTAGTGGCTTCTCTCAAGATAGCAAATTCTATGGTGGGTGAACAAATTACTATCGAGCAATTGATAGAAAAGCGCATAGTTATGAGAATATCTAGGCATGATCGTGTATATAGGCATCACGTCCGCGACAAGTAGACCGAAACGATTCTGCATCTACTACTATTACTCCACACATCGACCGCTATCCAGCATGCATCTAGAGTATTAAGTTCATAAGAACATAGTAACACATTAGGCAAGATGACATGATGTAGAGGGATAAACTCAAGCAAGATGATATAAACCCCATCTTTTTATCCTCGATGGCAACAATACAATACATGCCTTGCTGCCCCTACTGTCACTAGGAAAGGACACCTCAAGATTGAACCCAAAGCTAAGCACTTCTCCCATTGCAAGAAAGATCAATCTAGTAGGCCAAACCAAACTGATAATTCGAAGAAACTTGCAAAGATATTAAATCATGCATAAGAGATTTCAGAGATGAATCAAATATTGTTCATAGATAATCTTGATCATAAACCCACAATTCATTGGTTCTCGACAAACACACCGCAAAAAGAATTACATCGAATAGATCTTCAACAGAATAGAGGAGAACTTTGTATTGAGATCCAAAGAGAGAGAAGAAGCCATCTAGCTAATAACTATGGACCCGAAGGTCTTTGGTAAACTACTCACACATCATCGGAGAGGCTATGATGTTGATGTAGAAGCCCTCTATGATCGATTCCCCCTCCGGCGGAGCGCCGGAAAAGGCCCCAAGATGGGATCTCATGGGTACAGAAGGTTGTGGCGGTGGAAATAGGGTTTCGTGGTGCTCCTGGATGTTTTCGGGGTATATGGGTATATAGGAGGAAGAAGTACGTCGGTGGAGCTCGAGGGGCCCACGAGGGTGGGGGGGTCCAAGCACACAAAGCAGTACCACGGGCGCGTGCAGGCCACCTGGGAGTGTCCAGCGAAGCCACAGTTGAATCACTTGATGAGGCCGACGGCTTTGTCATCGGGGAGCAAGGCGGTCGAAGAGGAAGCAGCCGGGTCGCGCGGGGAGGGGGGGGTGCGGCAGCGGGACCCGGCTTGCATTTGGGCCCCTGCTTGCCCCGGCCAGCTCTGTTGGTGCCAGGCAGGAAGATCTGCTTCCCGCGAGGAGGCTAGTAGCGGCGCGTGTCGGAGCTAGGGGTCGGCAATTGGGGCGCACAGGGGAGCGGGATCGGCCCCTGTGGGCTGGAGAGCGGTCGCCGTCCAGACGATGAGGCAAGGGGGAGCGGCACCGAGTCATCCAGTTAGAGGCCGACACAGGTGAGAGGGACCGGGAGCGGTCCCGTCGGTCAGCCCGAGCTGGGGAGCAACGTGTCGGAGAGCGGCGGTCAGAGTGAGGCGGGGAGCGGCGATCTGAGCAGGGAGGGGAACACCGGCCGTCACACACCGACAACTGCCGGCGAAGGTCAGCCTCGTGCCGCACTTCATCAGGGGAGAGCCTCGAGGATTCGCAACGGTCATCGGTCTGACACTTGGGGCATGGGCCATCATCACCCCATGCGCGCGGCATGTGAGCGGTCGAGGGCGGCGTGGAAAGGGGGCCGGGAGGGGAGGCGGCAGCACTGGGGGTTCGGGCGACGAGGTTAGGGTTTCGGGGGTGGGAGCGGGGGGTTGATGCGGGGATGGGTGTCGAGGGAGTCCGGCCGGGAGCCAAATCGATGATCCACCCGAGTGGGCCGGCCCATGAGTGGTCACAGGGGGAGGCCCGGCCGTGAGGGAGAGTCGGCCCGCATGGGCGCACTCGGCCCAGGTCGTGATTGGCCCACCTAGACGTGGCGCAGCCAGATGGGTTGGGTGTTGGGCGCGAGGGTTTCCCTCGCCACCACCACCCCCACTGCGGCCGGCGCCGGCGCCAGAGGGGGAGCGGGCCAGGAGTGCATCGGCACGAGAATGGGCGAGAAACAGACGGCCAACGAACCGAACGACACAATGAACAGCCAAAATGGGGAGGTGCGCAGGAGGAACGGGGAGCACGCCGGAGGTGCGACCGGGTTGCGATCAGGGAAACCGGTCGTGTCGGCGGAGGCAGCAGCCGTCGTGGAGCGCCTCGAGACGCGAGCGCCTCCTTGGTCGAACCACCCCGCGACACCCTACGCTGGAGCGCGACGGCGGCGAGTGGTCCTGGGTCCCAAGGTGGCCTTTTTACGGGGCGTCATCAGGGGAGCCGCCACGGCGAGCCGGCATGACCCCGAGAAAGCTTCGGAGCCACTGCACCGCGGCGGCTGCTCGTTTTCCCTGCGGGTATGTGTGACGCCCAAATAATTAAGCTACAGTAACTCTCTTCTAATGATGCCACATCACCTCCTTATCTGTTGTTAATCCCGCGATTGTTCAATCCCGTTCGAATTCAAAATTCAAATTCACGTCAAACTACAAAACTTTTGAAATGTCAAAACTAAAATGTTCATAATGTTGCAAATAATCGTTGAGTAATTGTCATGTTGGAACCAACCTCTTTTGGATTCCCAAAGTGCCCGTGGAATTTTATTTAGTGGTCCAAAAGCTTTTAGAATTGCCCTAGTAAATTTCTGAAAATGCTTGAACAATTCCATTGGCCCTAAAACTTTTTTTGGCAACCCCACAATGTTGTGCCCGAATTATTTGCTAAGTTTCACATTCAACAAAAATCATTTGATGCCTTGGTTCCATCAAAAACAGTAAATATCCTTTTAATAGAAAATAAAAGAAATAAAAATAAAGAAAAAGGAAAACGTAAAGAAAAGAGAAATGAGAAAGAGGAAGAAGAGGCCCTAATCTACTAGGCACCTTGGCTGTAACGCCCCTGTAACGCCCCAAGAACGATTGCCAGGTGTCCTCCAGTTATTCGCTATTGTTGCCTTGTCATTGCTTGCGTGTCATGCATTGCATATCATGTCATCATGTGCATTTCATTTGCATACATGTTTGTCTCATGCATCCGAGCATTTTCCCCGTTGTCCGTTTTGCAATCCGGCGCTCCTATGTCACCCGGTGTCCCTTTCTACCTCTTTTCGTGTGCGGGTGTTAAACGTTTTCGGATTGGACCTAGACTTGTCATGCGGCCTTGGTTTACTACCGGTAGACCACCTGTCAAGTTTCGTATAATTTGGACTTCGTTTGATACTCCAACGGTTAACCGAGGGACCGTAAAGGCCTCGTGTGTGTTGCAGCCCAACACCCTTCCAAAGTGGCCCAAAACCCACCAAAACCTCCTCCATCATCTCGGTCGTTCGATCGCGATCGCGTGGCCAAAAACCGCACCTCATTTGGACTCTCCTAGCTCGCTCTACCTATAAATATGTGGCTCTCCCTGAAAATTCGCGCAGATGAAACCCTAGCCCTTCTCCTCACGCCGCCGGACACATCCAACCGCCACCTCACTTCGGAGAATCACATCGCGCCACGTCTGCCTCGCCGCCGCCTCGCCCAACCGCGGCGCGCCCCCTGTCACCGTCTCTCTCTCCTCCACCGTGCGGCCCGCGGGACCCGGATCGGGCCCGCGCGAGCCCGCGCCGTCGCTGCCGTCCGCCCATTCGGCCTGCGCCTCAGCGTGCCGTCCACCGCGCCTGCTCGCTGGGGCTTCGCCGGACTCCACCGGCCGCATCACCGGTGCTCCCCGCCACCACACCGTCGCCCGCCGCTCCACCGCAGGAGCTCCACCGCCACCACTGCGACCCTCCGCGCCACCCCGCACCAGGATATGATCCGGCTCATGCGTGTAGCATATCAAAATGTTCGTCTCGACGAGTACACCGTTTCATCTCATTGCATCATTTTCATTTGAGCTCATCTTGATGCCCGAAATGTTGTTGGAAGAGGGCTATGTGGTGAATTTGTCAGATCTGTTTCATCAAATGGCATTTTGTCATTTTTTCCATGATTAATGTGTGCATGCTATGACCCTGAGCTCTACATGTGTTTTGTTATATGCCATGCCATCTCTACAGAGGAGCTTGCCATGTATTTTTGTGATATTTGTGGTGACTAGCACAAGCTTGCAAAGTAGCGTAATCAGTAATGCTGATTTCAGGGACTTAGAATTTCTCTAAGTCCTTGTCCTGATTTTGTCATTATGTCATGTGTTCATGTTGTTTCGTAGTGATCCGTGCCTCTTTTGAGGATGATCAATATTGTGGTGCTCTATCCATCCATGTCTTTGTTTGCATTTCTGGAGCACCCTAGATTGAGTCAATCGAGCTCTACTTTCGCTATTTCGTGAATCCTGGCAGATTGTTAACTTGTTAGCGATTTTGCCGAGGATGTTGCTATTGATCCGTGCATGCTATGTTCTTGTTCTTGCCATGTCTAGCTTCTATGCCATGTATTCTTGATGGGTGTATGCTTAGTTTGTCATGCCATGCTCTGTAGTGAGTGCATCGAGCTCGTAAACATGCCTACTCGCTAATCTGTTTTGCATGCTCCAGTTTTTCACTAAGTCTGAATCTGTTTATGTTTTTGCCATGTTCACATGCTTGCAATTGTATTTTCTGATCCCTTTTGGCTCAAGGTCACTAAGGGACTTTTGTTAAGTATATTGAGTCAATCGAGCTCTACTTTCGCTATTTCGTGAATCCTGGCAGATTGTTGACTTGTTAGCGATTTTGCCGAGGATGTTGCTATTGATCCGTGCATGCTATGTTCTTATTCTTTCCATGTCTAGCTTCTATGCCATGTATTCTTGATGGGTGTATGCTTAGTTTGTCATGCCATGCTCTGTAGTGAGTGCATCGAGCTCGTAAACATGCCTACTCGCTAATCTGTTTTGCATGCTCCAGTTTTTCACTAAGTCTAAATCTGTTTATGTTTTTGCCATGTTCACATGCTTGCAATTGTATTTTCTGACCCTTTTGGCTCTAGGTCACTAAGGGACTTTTGTTAAGTGCTTGGAGTAGCTTCATCGCATGCCTTGCTTTGCCATGACATGTTTCCGTAGCATGTAGTTTTCTTGCTCTAAAGTATGCTTCCTGATAATAAATTCCAGACTTGTGTTAATTTCACAAACTCTGAAACCTGTTATCATTTGCACTTTTGCCATGCTTGTTTGAACCTGTTAATGTGTGATTTATCCGTATCTCAGTTTTCATCTTTTGTTAAGCTTCTTGAGTGGATCCCTGCCATGTATTTTGTTGTCATGTTTGAGTGCTGTAGCATATTTATCTTGTTGCATTTAGATGGCTACTTGCTGATTATCGCAGACCGGTGCCATAGTTGTTTTGCTTGCAATTTCCAAACCGTGCATCCGAGTCCGGCAATCTTTATATCGATTTCAACCGAAATCACCTCACCTTTCCTGTGGCACTCTTGGATTTCCATGTTGAGGCCAGGCTCAATCATTCCTTTGCATATCATGCATATGCATGACATACCACATCCCGCATATCATACCATGTTCATGTGTTTGTTGTTTACTATGTTGTGTGCTTCTTTCCGGTGGTGCTTCTTTGGGTTGGTTCCGATAATGTCGCGTTTGTGAGGACCCGTTCGACTACGTCCATTTGTCTTCTTCATGGACTTGTTCTTCTTCCTTGCGGGATTTCAGGCAAGATGACCATACCCTCGAAATCACTTCTATCTTTGCTTGCTAGTTGCTCGCTCTTTTGTTATGCCTATGCTGCGATACCTACCACTTGCTTATCATGCCTCCCATATTGTTTAACCAAGCCTCTAACCCACCTTGTCCTAGCAAACCATTGTTTGGCTATGTTACCGCTTTGCTCAGCCCCTCTTATAGCGTTGTTAGTTGCAGGTGAAGATTGAAGTTTGTTCCTTGTTGGAACATGGAGATGTTGTTCCTTGTTGGAACATGTTTACTTGTTGGGATATCACATTATCTCTTATTTAATTAATGCATCTATATACTTGGTAAAGGGTGGAAGGCTCGGCCTTATGCCTGGTGTTTTGTTCCACTCTTGCCGCCCTAGTTTCTGTCATATCGGTGTTATGTTCCCGGATTTTGCGTTCCTTACGCGGTTGAGTTATAATGGGAACCCCTTGACAGTTCGCTTTGAATAAAACTCCTCCAGCAAGGCCCAACATTGGTTTTACCATTTGCCACCTAGCCTTTTTTCCCTTGGGTTAGGCCAGCCCAAGGGTCATCTTTATTTTAAACCCCCGGGCCAATGCTTGTCTAAGTGTTGGTCCAAACTAGAGCCCCTTGCAGCGCGACCTCGGGGAAACTCGAGGGCTGGTTTTAGTTGTACGGATTGCTTATCCGGTGTTGCCCTGAGAACGAGATATGTGCAGCTCCTATCAGGATGTCGGCGCATCGGGCGGTCTTGCTGGACTTGTTTTACCATTGTCGAGGATGTCTTGTAACCAGGATTCTGAGTCTGATCGGGTCTTCCCGCTAGAAGGAATATCCTTCGTTGACCATGAGAGCTTGTGATGGGCTAAGTTGGGACACCCCTGCAGGGTTTTGAACTTTCAAAAGCCGTGCCCGTGGTTATGGGTAGATGGGAATTTGTTAATGTCCGGTTGTAGAAAACCTGAAGTTGACCTTAATTAAAATACATCAACCGCGTGCGTAACCGTGATGGTCTCTTCTCGGCGGAGTCCGGGAAGTGAACACGGTGTTGGAGATATGCTTGACGTAGGTTGTTCTAGGATCACTTCTTGATCATAGTTGTTTGACCGTGCTTTTGCCTTCTCTTCTTGCTCTCATTTGCGTATGTTAGCCACCATATATGCTAGTCGCTTGCTGCAGCTCCACCTCATACCTTTACCTTACCTATAAGCTTAAATAGTCTTGATCGCGAGGGTGTGAGATTGCTGAGTCCCCGTGACTCACAGATACTTCCAAAACCAGTTTGCAGGTGCCGATGTTACCGAGCAGGTGACGCAACCAAGCTCAAGGAGGAGCTCAATGAAGATCTTGTCCTTTGTGTTGTTTCATTCTAGTTGATCAGTAGTGGAGCCTAGTTGGGGCTGATCGAGGATCTGTGTAGCATTTGGGGTAGTCTTCTTTTATTTTGGCTCTGTAGTTGGGCCTTGATTGTAACTGGTTGATGTAATGCTTTATTCATGTAATTGTGTGATGTGGCGATTGTAAGCCAACTATGTATCTCTTTCCCTTATGTATTACATGGGTTGTGTGAAGATTACCTCACTTGCGACATTGCTTTCAATGCGGTTATGCCTCTAAGTCGTGCTTCGACACGTGGGAGATATAGCCGCATCGAGGGCGTTACAAGTTGGTAATCAGAGCCTTCCCCGACCTTAGGAGCCCCGTGCTTGATCGAATCGCGAGCGTTATTGAGTCTAGAAATGTTTTGAGTCATTTACGAATTATATGTATCAGAGAGTTAGGACTTCTTTTTACTCCCTAGTCCCTTTGTCGCTCCGGTCAGGCATCCTGACGTAGAGTTTTGACTCTTCTCTTCTCAAATTTCACTAAAAAATTTTAGGATCACGCGGGTATCTTGGAATCGTTCCGATGGTTTTGTGACGAGAACATTGTTCTTGGTGCCTCCTGACATTTAGGGGTTGTGGCAGTGTCCCGGGGAGTTGATCTCCGAGGTGTTGTCGTCACAATTTTATCGTTGCAGTTCTGGAATACCTGAGATTAGTTTCGTCGACATCGAAAATCTCTTTTATGCAGTTGTTGGTGAGATAACCTCGACGCCACCCAGTACTGGGGCGGGAGTTCGGGAGTATTGCCATAACTCGTATAACGGGTGTTTTTCGAAGGTTGAGGTAAACGATTTCCGAAGGTTTCTTGGTTATGTGTTGAAGGATGGATACAGCTGGATGTAGGATTTGCTAGTTTTGGGTGAGATATTATTCTTCCCCTGTATCCCGAATACCTGATTGCATAACCAGAAAATTTGGGGAGTTTGTAAGTGGGAATTCAAGTAGCTCTTAGGATATCTTTCCGACAGATGTATGATATGAAATTGGGGTTCGATGTCTAGTGGTCCGCCTATCCACGGTTGGTTTTATAGTGGTCTCGTTGTGTCTTAAAAAGTCCTTCGCTATGCCGACTCCGGGACGCTTTGTATGTCATGTGCACTGCCTTGTACATGATGGTGCTGTACGATCGAGCCCGTGTAGGCCCCACCACGAAAACTTCGGACGAAATCTCTATCATATGTTTGTTCTAGCTTATTTTGCAAGCCAATCCTTTGTTTTGTTTTTGAGTTGTGGTATTCGAGTTGCTTCGAAGTCAAATGTTGATTCCATACCTTTCCTAAGTGGTGTTCTCATATTCCTATGTGAATACTAATCCTTCTCGATCATCGAGTTTGTCATTTCAATTTCCTTTCACCGGTGTGTCTCTCTTCAAGTGGATCCGATCATTTCAACAAACGCAAGATCATGTATCAGTTCTTCTCAATGGTGTTTTCTTCATTTGTTCCAAGTTGCCTTTATTTTCCCACCCCCATCCCCTTTTCTTCAAGGATTCAGATCTCTTATTCAACTATCCACCTTATTAATGGAAGTCTGTTCATTCTTTTCTTTCAATGTTCTATCCGGTGATTCTCATGAAGATACTAAGGAAGCTCCAAGTTCATCATTCGTCATTCTTTTCTTCTGCGGTGGATTCAATTCAAGCTTTGTTGATCATATCCTTTCCTCGGTTCAAATGTTTTCTCATGCCGGTGCGCCTCATAACCTTCCATTTCTCGCTATTCAATCGTTCCGGAGTGCTCAAGATATCTCGAAGATTCGCGTTTCCACTATGTATTCGTTCAATCTCTTTCGAGATTGTTATCTCATTCAAGACATTTAATTCTACCGGTGCAATATCTCTTTTCAAGTAATCATTTCAACGGTGTTTATTTTGAGTGGGCCCTAACCCACAGGTCCTTTTCCAGGATCTTACCTGACTCTTCTAATTCTACCGGAGCTATTCTAAAAATTTCTTTTCGAAGTTTGACGTAAGAATGATTTATCACCAGTCAAATGTCTTTCTCCAAGATCTCTCAAATTCATTTCATTGTTGATTCAACTTTTCTATTCTTCTTTATTCCGGAGTGTCTCAACAATTCACGATGGTGTTTCTCGTCGTCATTCTCAGATTTTGAAGACCGAAGAAGAGTTTTTCCTCCATATCTTATCCGTTCTCTCGAAGATTTGTCATTCTAGCTTGTTGCCTTCCTCTCATAACTGTTTTCGATTGTGAGAATTCTTTTCGCCCATCCGGAGCAACTCAAGAGTCTGCTCAGTTTGATTATCCGGAGTCCATAAATTCAGGTTTTTTCATTCCAGCTTTCAGCTCTCACTCTCCAATCTTACCGGTGCTTCGTTCAAGTGATCTCTAATCAGCTCGTGATCTCTTCGTTCACTTGCATCTAAACTCTCTCATGTATCTTCGTTCATTTGTTAATTCTTACCAGTGATTCACCCCTTTTGCTTCGTTCATTTTGAATTCTTACGGTGGTTCGTTCAAAATTCTCTTCCATGGTTATCATATTAATTTATTCGTTGTTTCAACCTGACCGGTGGTTCGTTGAAGACCTTCCCAAGTTTGCGCTATATCTCGCTTAATCCTTTCTACGCGAATAAGTAATATGTCAAATCCGTTGATTGTCATCAATTTAATTGGTGAAGGATAAGCATAATGTAATTCTTATTCTTGTTTCATCAAGTGAACTCAATTCCCTATTCTGGAGGCTCATCAAATTCTTGGTTTCAATAGCTCATCTTTCTTTTCCGGAGTTCCAAGATCTCACAATTATATCATCTCGGAGATACATCTAAAGCATTACAAGGTTTCACCTTGTGTTTTCAACTTCCCTTTCTTCTCGTTATCCTTTTGTTACCGGAGTTCTTCACGGAGGTTCTACATGATGGTTCAGCTATGATTTAATTCATTCTCGAAGTGTTCATTGGGATTCTTTTCTAAGGAGCTCAAGCATTCTTCATCTTGCAATCCGGAGTGCAATTCTTCCTTCAATATCATTGGAGGTGGTATTATGTCATTCTTGATATTTTGAGTTCATGTTTCATGATTCACATGTTGTCAAGGATGAGGTATCTTAAATCCACCGATCTCGTCAGTGGAGTTATCTTGGGTTATATTTCACCTAAAGCTTTCCCTAAGGATTGTTGCTAATTATGGTGCTTATAAAGGACCCAAGTTCTTCTTTCATCCTCCCTGTGAGATAGCATCTCGTCTCTTTGTTCTTATCAATCAAATTCTTGTTCCCATTAGTGGCAGGTTGTCACCTCATAATCTTGAGATGTTTTTCCCATAAGCCCACAACTAGCTTACTCTTTGCGTGGTTGAATTTCCGACAACTCCGTTCGACCCTTCTCCTAAAGATGCCTTTTCAAGATCTTTTGTGGCATAAGATGGCTTTTTCTTCTCCATTCTCCTATGTCAATTATCTATCTTCTATTCTTTTGTTCCGGAGGCATTGTGATGTTGCTCTTCTCAACCTAGCTTCTCGTTTGTCAAAGATCATGTTCTTTTCATGATTGTCCATTTAACCGGAGTGTCGTGCCCTCTTTTCAAGTTCTATCACCTTATCAAGTTCTTATTCAATTCCTTTCTTTTTCAATCGGAATGCTGCCCGAAGTTGTTCTTCCTTGTTCCTCTTTTCTAACGAAGTGTTTTTCAACTTCGTCATATCCATTGTATTCTTTTCTCGAAATGGCTTAACCTTTGCAAGGTTCTTTGGTTTCACTCGTTTGTCAAAGAAACAACTTAGTTTTACCTCTTCTCTTTCCCTTTCGTTTACCCTCCGGTGCCATTCTAGATCTCGGGACGAGATCCTCTCGTAGTGGTGGAGTGTTGTAACGCCCCGAGAACGATGTGCCAGGTGTCTTCCAGTTATTCGTTGTTGTTGCGTTGTCATTGCTTGTGTGTCATGCATTGCATATCATGTCATCATGCGCATTTCATTTGCATACATGTTCATCTCATGCATCCGAGCATTTTCCCCGTTGTCCATTTTGCAATCCGGCGCTCCTATGTCACCCGGTGTCCCCTTTTACCTCTTTTCTTGTGCGGGTTTTAAACATTTTCGGATTGGACCGAGACTTGTCATGCGGCCTTGGGTTACCACCGGTAGACCACCTGTCAAGTTTCATGCCATTTGGACTTCGTTTGATACTCCAACGGTTAACCGAGGGACCGAAAAGGCCTCGTGTGTGTTGCAGCCCAACACCCTTCCAAAGTGGCCCAAAACCCACCTAAACCCCCTCCATCATCTCGGTCGTTCGATCACGATCGCGTGGCCGAAAACCGCACCTCATTTGGACTCTCCTAGCTTCCTCTACCTATAAATATGTGCACCCCGTAAAAATTCGCGGACGAAACGCTAGCGTCTTCCTCCTCGCGCCGCCGGACATGTTCGCGCCCGCCGGACTCGTCCAGCCGCCACCTCACTCCGGGCATCACATCGTGCCACATCTGCCTCGCCGCCGCCTCGCCCAACCGCGGCGCGCCAATTGTCACCGTCTCTCTCTCCTCCACCGCGCAGCCCGCGGGACCCGGATCGGGCCCGCGCGAGCCCGCGCCGCCGCCGCCGTCCGCCCGTTCGGCCCGCGCCTCAGCGCGCCGTCGCCCGCGCCTGCTCGCCGGGGCTTCGCCGGACTCCGCCGGCCGCATCGCCGGTGCTCCCCGCCACCACACCGCCGCCCGCCGCTCCACCGCAGGAGCTCCGCCGCCACCACTGCGCCCCTCCGCGCCACCCCGCGCCAGGATCTGATCCAGCTCGGGCTCGCCGCCCCTCGACTCCGGCAGACCGTACCGGCCGGCGAGCGCCGCCGCCGCCCCTGCTCGGTGCCCGAGAGTTCGCCGCCGCACCTGCCAGGGCCTCCCGCTGACCTCCTCCGCCGGATCCCGCACCCAGCACCTCCCCAGACGTCTTCTTCTCTGTCTCCGGCCCAACTCCGGCGAGGGATCCGGCCAACCTCGAGATCCGTAACAAGAACCCTAGATCTGGGCGGGTAAAATTCGTCTAAGTCCTTTTTCCCCAGTATTTTTTTGGCATTTTCATCACATCGTAACTCTCCACTCGTAGCTCCGATTTGTGCATGTAGCATATCAAAATGTTCGCCTCGACGAGTACATCATTTAATCTCATTGCATCATTTTCATTTGAGCTCATCTTGATGCCCGAAATGTTTTTGGAAGAGGACTATGTGGTGAATTTGTCAGATCTGTTTCATCAAATGGCATTTTGTCATTTTTTCCATGATTAATGTGTGCATGCTATGACCCTGAGCTCTACATGTGTTTTGTTATATGCCATGCCATCTTTACAGAGGAGCTTGCCATGTATTTTTGCGATATTGTGGTGACTAGCACAAGCTTGCAAAGTAGCGTAATCGGTAATGCTGATTTCAGGGACTTAGAATTTCTCTAAGTCCTTGTCCAGATTTTGTCATTATGCCATATGTTCATGTTGTTTCCTAGTGATCCGTGCCTCTTTTGTGGATGATCAGTAATGATGTTTTGTTAATATTGTGGTGCTCTATCCATCCATGTCTTTGTTTGCATTTATGGAGCACCCTATATTGAGTCAATCGAGCTCTACTTTCGCTATTTCGTGAATCCTGGCAGATTGTTGACTTGTTAGCGATTTTGCCGAGGATGTTGCTATTGATCCGTGCATGCTATGTTCTTATTCTTTCCATGTCTAGCTTCTATGCCATGTATTCTTGATGGGTGTATGCTTCGTTTGTCATGCCATGCTCTGTAGTGAGTGCATCGAGCTCGTAAACATGCCTACTCGCTAATCTGTTTTGCATGCTCCAGTTTTTCACTAAGTCTAAATCTGTTTATGTTTTTGCCATGTTCACATGCTTGCAATTGTATTTTCTGACCCTTTTGGCTCTAGGTCACTAAGGGACTTTTGTTAAGTGCTTGGAGTAGCTTCATCGCATGCCTTGCTTTGCCATGACATGTTTCCGTAGCATGTAGTTTTCTTGCTCTAAAGTATGCTTCCTGATAATAAATTCCAGACTTGTGTTAATTTCACAAACTCTGAAACCTGTTATCATTTGCACTTTTGCCATGCTTGTTTGAACCTGTTAATGTGTGATTTATCCGTATCTCAGTTTTCATCTTTTGTTAAGCTTCTTGAGTGGATCCCTGCCATGTATTTTGTTGTCATGTTTGAGTGCTGTAGCATATTTATCTTGTTGCATTTAGATGGCTACTTGCTGATTATCGCAGACCGGTGCCATAGTTGTTTTGCTTGCAATTTCCAAACCGTGCATCCGAGTCCGGCAATCTTTATATCGATTTCAACCGAAATCACCTCACCTTTCCTGTGGCACTCTTGGATTTCCATGTTGAGGCCAGGCTCAATCATTCCTTTGCATATCATGCATATGCATGACATACCACATCCCGCATATCATACCATGTTCATGTGTTTGTTGTTTACTATGTTGTGTGCTTCTTTCCGGTGGTGCTTCTTTGGGTTGGTTCCGATAATGTCGCGTTTGTGAGGACCCGTTCGACTACGTCCATTTGTCTTCTTCATGGACTTGTTCTTCTTCCTTGCGGGATTTCAGGCAAGATGACCATACCCTCGAAATCACTTCTATCTTTGCTTGCTAGTTGCTCGCTCTTTTGTTATGCCTATGCTGCGATACCTACCACTTGCTTATCATGCCTCCCATATTGTTTAACCAAGCCTCTAACCCACCTTGTCCTAGCAAACCATTGTTTGGCTATGTTACCGCTTTGCTCAGCCCCTCTTATAGCGTTGTTAGTTGCAGGTGAAGATTGAAGTTTGTTCCTTGTTGGAACATGGAGATGTTGTTCCTTGTTGGAACATGTTTACTTGTTGGGATATCACATTATCTCTTATTTAATTAATGCATCTATATACTTGGTAAAGGGTGGAAGGCTCGGCCTTATGCCTGGTGTTTTGTTCCACTCTTGCCGCCCTAGTTTCTGTCATATCGGTGTTATGTTCCCGGATTTTGCGTTCCTTACGCGGTTGAGTTATAATGGGAACCCCTTGACAGTTCGCTTTGAATAAAACTCCTCCAGCAAGGCCCAACATTGGTTTTACCATTTTCCACCTAGCCTTTTTTCCCTTAGGTTAGGCCAGCCCAAGGGTCATCTTTATTTTAAACCCCCGGGCCAATGCTTGTCTAAGTGTTGGTCCAAACTAGAGCCCCTTGCAGCGCCACCTCGGGGAAACTCGAGGGCTGGTTTTAGTTGTACGGATTGCTTATCCGGTGTTGCCCTGAGAACGAGATATGTGCAGCTCCTATCAGGATGTCGGCGCATCGGGCGGTCTTGCTGGACTTGTTTTACCATTGTCGAGGATGTCTTGTAACCGGGATTCTGAGTCTGATCGGGTCTTCCCGCTAGAAGGAATATCCTTCGTTGACCATGAGAGCTTGTGATGGGCTAAGTTGGGACACCCTTTCGAAAGCCGTGCCGCGGTTATGGATAGATGGGAATTTGTTAATGTCCGGTTGTAGAAAACCCGAAGTTGACCTTAATTAAAATACATCAACCGCGTGCGTAACCGTGATGGTCTCTTCTCGGCGGAGTCCGGGAAGTGAACACGGTGTTGGAGATATGCTTGACGTAGGTTGTTCTAGGATCACTTCTTGATCATAGTTGTTTGACCGTGCTTTTGCCTTCTCTTCTTGCTCTCATTTGCGTATGTTAGCCACCATATATGCTAGTCGCTTGCTGCAGCTTCACCTCATACATTTTCCTTACCTATAAGCTTAAATAGTCTTGATCGCGAGGGTGTGAGATTGCTGAGTCCCCGTGACTCACAGATACTTCCAAAACCAGTTTGCAGGTGCCGATGTTACCGAGCAGGTGACGCAACCAAGCTCAAGGAGGAGCTCGATAAAGATCTTGTCCTTTGTGTTGTTTCGTTCTAGTTGATCAGTAGTGGAGCCTAGTTGTGGTCGATCGGGGATCTGTGTAGCATTTGGGGTAGTCTTCTTTTATTTTGGCTCCGTAGTCGGGCCTTGATTGTAACTGGTTGATGTAATGCTTTATTCATGTAATTGTGTGAAGTGGCGATTGTAAGCCAACTATGTATCTCTTTCCCTTATGTATTACATGGGTTGTGTGAAGATTACCTCACTTGCGACATTGCTTTCAATGTGGTTATGCTTCTAAGTCATGCTTCGACACGTGGGAGATATAGCCGCGTCGAGCGCGTTACATTGGCTGACATAGCCAAATGGTCGGCCCAGCCCACCTCGCCCCCTCCTCCTTCCTACTGCTCACCAGGAGCGTCGTGGTCGCGCGCGCCCCATCCATGCCCGCGGATGGCCACACAACGTCCATCCCGTGGCTCCTGATGTAGATAAGGTGTCCCAGAGCTGCCCTCGTCGAACCCTAGCTTGATATTCCCCTCCCCCTCGCGTCTATCTCTCGATCCCTTCTCCACCCGAGCGCCTCCTATCACCATCGTCGTCGTCCACCATGGCGACCCTCGCCGATGTCCCTCTCTGACATGCCCCGTGGTTCCGCTGCCATCGGCTACTTCATCTATGACGCAGAACGCGAGCCGGGAGCCACTCTTTGTCAGGATCGAGTGCTTCTCCACGTTCGGACCCGCCACTACCTCGTCGTCATCCTGCTCTACACTCTCGCTCGCTCAGCTCGCCGCCACGGCTGTGCCCCGCCACGAGCGCTCACGTCCGTTGATGCGCCCGCGCTCCCCTATGCTGCTGCCGCTGCTCCCCCCCTCCCGGCTGCCCCATCTGGCGACCCCCCATCACTGGCGACCTCGCCCCGGGGCCCCCATCGGCTGAGGCCATGGCCTCGACGGCCCTGCTGGGCGAGCGCCCCAGCCCTGCTGCCCGTTTTGCCTGTCACCCGCTAAGGCCCAAGTGGGCCACTGGCCTATGGGCCCCGCACCCTAGAAAAGGAAGAAAAAGAAAAGTAAAAAAATATTAGATGGTTTAATGAGTATGACATGTGGGCCCCACGGTCAGTTTGACCAGTCAACGTGTCAACATTGACTGCTAACTTGGCAGTCAACGGGCCCACTGTTAGCCTCTAATGACCTGTTGGGTGCACTAGACCGGGTGCATCTAGTATTTTAGGTGTATTTTCGATTTTAATTTAATATCCAGAATTTTCTAAATAATGTTTAAACTTAGAAAAATCATATAAAATAATCCGTAGCTCGGATGAAAAATTTTTAAACATGAAAGTTGCTTAGAACGACGAGACGAATCCGGATACGCCCACCGTTCGTTTGTCACACGCCCCTAGCATAGCAAACATGCGACCTCCCCCTCCATTTCATCTGTCCAAAATGCCAAACTTCAGGAAAACTTTCCCGGATGATATCCCCCTCTGCCGATAGCATGTAGCACCGCGTTAGAACACGTCTAGCTCTGCCTGTTGTCCTATTATGCACTTGCTTGCTATGTATTTACTGTTCTCCCACCTCTTCTCTTTGGTAGACCTCGTGACGGCTACCGATGCCGCTATGATCAACTATGTCAACGACGACCCTCCTTCCTTTTCGGCGGAGCTTCCAGGAAAGTCCCCTTTGATCATCCTGATATCGCCCATTCCATTCTCTCATTCTTGCATTAGATTTTGCTACTATAATTGATTGCTCCTATTCTGATGCATAGCCTGCTTTTGTAACCTGCTCATTGTACCTTACCTGCTTATCCTAAACTGCTTAGTATAGGTTGGTTAGTGATCCATCAAAGACCCCCACCTTGTCCCGGTTGCCCCTGCTTTATCATCAATGACTCGATCAACATGATCCAAGACGAGAGCCCGACACCTCACATCACATCACGCCCCTTGTGTTGCTCGACTCTACAGAGCTACTATCGAGTGCCAGGGGTGATACCTCATAACGCACTCCTGATGACGACTCTGTAGTGTAGCTATTAAGTCGTGGTCATCGAGGGTGATTCCTCCTTGACCACTTCCGATACGACTCTGTCGTGCAACCCCTCAAGTGTGAACCTTGAGGGTGGTTCCTCTTTACGTTCACCTTGATGATTACATCGAGTGGAATTCACCGATGGTGATTCCTTGGGTTTTCCTCCTTGATGATTTTGACACGCGGTTACCCGGACTTTACTTGAGACCATTGTTGAAGTCGGGTCGGCCCTAAGGGGTAACCGCGAGTTGATGTGAATGTCGGGTGGGCCTGTTGAGCACCTGCGAGTTTTCCACGAGGCACGATCGGGCATTCTAGGCCCTTGCCGTAAGTCCATGAGACGGGGTGACGGGGTCACATTATCGTGAGTCTCTGCTTGTCTCTGCGAGCCCCCAATGCACTAACAGGTTTGGGTATTTGTTATGAGTTGGCCTCTGGCATTTACGCACTAACCACCACGCAAGAATAGATATGGGCTTCGACGTCATAGTGTCAGCTGAAGCTTTGTCAGACGTCCAGTTCATCATTGTGGCACGGTCGAATCGTACTGGCCATCCGAGGTGGTGCTGGTATCCACCCTGCACACAACGACCCGGAGTGCAACGGGCGATGGGCCCAAGACCCCGGAGTGCTTAGGATGTAGACCGGCGGGACCTCTCTGCTGAGCCTAGGTAGGTCTGCGACATGTTGATCTTCCAAGGCTGGGCATTGACCCAGAAAAGTGTGTCCAGCCAGAGTGATCGAGCGTGTTGGGTAACGTGGTGCACCCCTGCAGGGAAGATATATATTCGAATAGCGTGTCCACGGTAATGGACATTCAGACTTGTATCCTGATATATTATAACTAGAAATGGATACTTGAGATATGTTATGGATATGTGGCTCCAGGATTGCTTTCTCGTAGGGAGTCGAGGAAGGATCTCTGGGCGTTAATGCTACAACATGTTTGTTAAATATAAACTGCTATTATTTACTCTTCTACAAGCTGCAAGTTGCTTGGAGCTGCTTGAAGATGCTAGTCTTTGATAGGCTAGGCCTTCCCCCCTATTCTGGCTTTCCGCAGTTCACTCCACAGATACAATCCTTGCATTTGATACCAATGCATACTTAGTATAGATCTGATGCTTGCGAGTACTTTTGATGAGTACTCACGGTTGCTTTGCTACCCCTTTTCCCCCTTCTTTCTTCTTTCTGGTTGATGCAACCAGATGGTGGATCCCAGGAGCCAGATGCCACCCCAGTAGACTACTACTACTACCCAATGGAGCCTACTACTACATGGAGGCCGCCGATGACCAGGAGTAGTTAGGAGGTCCCAGGCAGGAGGCGTTCCCTCTTCGATCATTGTTGCCTTTGTGTTTCCCTTCTCAAGGCGTCCTTGTTTAACTTATGTCTGTACTCAGATATTGTTGCTTCCACTGAATCTTAAGAATCGAGCTATGTATTCGAGCCCTTGAGGGCCCTGGCTTGTAATATGAAGCTTGTATTATTTGAATTTGTGTCTAGAGTTGTGTTGTGATATCTTCCCATGAGTCCCTGATCTTGATCATACACATTTGCATGTATGATTAGTGTACGATTGAATCGGGGGCGTCACATCATGGCCGACCGGGTCGGGGGGGGGGGGGGGGGGGGGGGGGGGGGTCACGGCGCACGATCGGGCGGCCGGCAGCCTTGTCATCCTACTTCGCGAGATCAGCCCACTGGAGCACCAGAGCAGGTGCGAGGGGTGGCGAGGGGGAGGAGGGGACGGTGGACAGCGCGGCCGAGGCCGAAGCAGCTGCAGGACGGGGTTCCGAGGCGAGGAAGCCGGTGGCGAGGCCGCGAGCGACGAGTCGCCTTGCGCATCACAGGAGCTCATCTTCTCCCAAGCCCTGTCACAAAAATCCCTATGGAGTGTAAGAATGGAAGAATAGTTGTGCTTCAAAGAGTAGTTGAGACAAATGAATCAATGATACACACCAAAAAAGGGTTTTCCCCCGCTTTGTATTCCAAAGCAACCAACACCGAGTACAAAGATCGCTGTGGCGAGCAGCACAAAGAGCCAAAAGAAAAAGAAGAAGAAACAAATGCCAACTGCAGCAACTCGGCAAACCGCGGTTGACCCACCACCGCGGCGCACACCAGATACAAACCACCACAAGCCGAGGCTTCAAACCGCCGCATACCAACCAGCACCTCCAAGAAGGGATGCGACGCCAACTACGTTGTTGCCCGGACGAGTCCTAGGGTTTCCCCCGGCACGCGGAGGGGGTGGGGGATGGATACCACCAACACCCTCCGGGAAGGAATGGTGGCACCTGCGGGTGCACGACATCAGGGCCGAAACCGGCAAGGATTTCTCCCGCACTCCAAGCCCAACCGCCCAACCGGACGAAGCCGACCCTCCAAACCGCCGCCCACCACCATGCGCCAACGCAGTTGTGCTGCCACCCATGCTGCCTCACTACGAACACCACCATGAGGCCAAGAGGACCAAAGAGAAGTGCACCACGGCAGGAGAAGCAACCCTGAAGCCGAGCGGGAGGGAACGACCTCCACCACCGTCATGCTGGAGGCCCGTGCCTCTGGCACCGTCGCGGTTGCCGTCCGGACGCAGCAGTGGGGCATGCCGTGCCACCGGATATGTCTCCAACATATCTATAATTTTTGATTGTTCCATGCTATTATATTATCAATCTTGGATGTTTGATAATCATCTTATAGTCATTTATATCATTTTTTGGTACTAACCTATTGACATAGTGCCAAGTGCCAGTTGCCATTTTTTACATCACAGGAAATAAATACCAAACGGAGTCCAAATGCAACGAAACTTTACGGAGATTTTTTGGGACCAAAAGACACCCAATGGGCCAAGGCAGCGCCTGGGGGTGCTCTGTGGGGAGCACAACCCACTAGGGCGCGCCAGGAGGCCCAGGCGCGCCCTGGTGGGTTGTGCCCACCTCGGGTGCCCCCCGGACCGCCTCTTTGCTCTATAAATACCCCAATATTCCAGAAACCCTAGGGGAGTCGACGAAAATCAATTCCAGCCACCGCAGAGTCCAGAGCCACCAGATGCAATCTAGATACCATCACAGAGGGGTTCACCACCATTGGTGCCTCTCCGATGATGCATGAGTAGTTCTTGTAGACCTTCGGGTCCGTTGTTAGTAGCTAGATGGCTTCCTCTCTCTCTCTCGTTTGATTCTCAACACAATGGGCTCTTGGAGATCCATATGATGTAACTCTTTTTGCGGGGTGTTTGTTGGGATCGGATGAACTTTGAGTTTATGATCAGATCTATCTTTTTATATCCATGAAAGTTATTTGAGTTTCTTTAATCTCTTATATGCATGATTGCTTATAGACTCGTATTTCTTCTCCAATATTTGGGTTTTGTTTGGCCAACTTGATCTATTTATCTTGCAATGGGAAGATGTGTTTTGTAGTGGGTTTGATTTTACGGTGCTTGATCCCGGTGATAGAAAGGGAACCAACACGTATGTATCGTTGCTACTAAGGATAAAACGATGGGATCTATCTCTACATAGATATATCTTGTCTACATCATGTCATCATTCTTATTGCATTACTCCGTTTCTCCATGAACTTAATACACAAGATGCATGCTGGATAGCGATCGATGTGTGGAGTAATAGTAGTAGATGCAGGCAGGAGTCGGTCTACTAATCTTGGATGTGATGCTTATATAATGATCATTTCCTGGATATCTTCATGATTATTTGACGTTCTATCAATTTCCCAACAGTAACTCGTTTACCCACCGTTTGCTATTTTTCTCGAGAGAAGCCGCTAGTGAAACCTACAGCCCCCAGGTCTCTTTCTCATATTATTTGCCTTTGCGATCTACTTTTCCTTTGCTTTTATTTTTCAGATCTACTAAACCAAAAATACAAAAATAGCTTGTTGCACATTATTTTATTTGGCGTTTGATCTATCAATATTTACAACTTTCTCCCGTCCATGTGCCAATTTCTGGCCCCGCTACCCGAAACGGATTGACAACCCCTTTTACACGTCGGGTTGCGAGTATTTGTTATTTGTGTGCAGGTGCTGTTTACGTTGTGTTTCTTGGTTGTCCTACTGGTTCGATAACCTTGGTTTCATATCTGAGGGAAATATCTACCGATGATGTGCTGCATCGTCCCTTCCTCTTTGGGGAAATTCCAACGTAGCTTCAAGCAACATCAAAAGGAATTTCTCGCGGCGTTGCCGGGGAGGATCTTCAACATATACCAGGTTCCTAATCACAAATATCATCTCCTCGCAATTTACATCATTTTCCATTTGCCTCTCATTTTGCTCTCCCCCACTTCACAAAAATTTGTCGTTTTATTCACCCCTCTTTTTCATTCGCCGATTTCTTGCTGGATCTGTTTTTAGTGCAATCTTGTTGCGTAGTCATCATGACTGAAGAGAACACAAAATTGTGTGATTTTTCAAATACCAACAACAATGATTTTATTGGCACTCCGCTTGCTCCTCCCGCCACTAGTGTGGAGTCTTGTGATATTAATACTGTTTTGTTGAATCTTGTTATGAAAGATCAATTTTCCGGTACTCCTAATGAGGATGTCGCGTCCCATCTTAATACCTTCATGGAATTATGTGATATGCAAAAAAGATGTGGACACTGATGTTATGAAGATGAAATTATTTCCGTTTTCTTTGCGTGATTCTACAAAAATTCAGTTTTCTTCTTTGCCTCAAAATAGTATCGATTCATGGAATAAGTGCAAAGATGCTTTTATCACTAAGTATTTTCCGCCTGCACAAATTATTTCCCTTAGAACCCAGATCATGAATTTCAAGCAACTTGAACATGAGCATGTTGCACAATCTTGGGAAAGGATGTAAATGATTCTAAGGAATTTCCCAACTCATGGGTTAAATCTTTGGATGATCATACAATTTTTTTATGCGGGATTGAATTGTGTTTCTCTTAATCTTTTAGATTCCGCCGCGGGTGGTACTTTTATGGAAATTAATTTGGGTGAAGCCACTAAATTTCTTGATAATATTATGGGAAATTATTCACAATGGCATAACGAAAGAGCTCCTACTAGTAAAAAAGTTAATTCGGTTGAAGAAATTTCTTATTTAAGTGTGCTCTAATGAAAATGGTTTCTAGTAAAAGTGCTCCTATTGATTTTAATGACATGCCTTTGTCTAATTCGATTGAGAAAAATAGTGATGCCATATATGTGAATTTTATCTCTCGAAATAATTTTAATAATAATGCTTATAGAGGTAATTTTAATCCTAGTGTAGCGACCCGATCCCAATGGACCGAAGTCTCTGTGCATAAGTGGCATCCCTGGATTGGTGTGCTGAGACACACAATACTCGAGGAATTATAAAAAAGTTCAATCAAACACTTATTACATCGAGGTCCTCATAAAGAGAATTTATTACAATAATGTGGCTGAAGGCCATCTAAAAAAATAACTGCGGAAGCTTCGAAGGTAAATGAGTCCATCCAACTCCACGGCAAAACTGAGTGCAAGAAAACGACCTATCGCACCTTAATCCTCGTCTGAAAATTCTTCAGCATGAGACGTTGCAGCCGTGTAGGTCAGCACATGGAATATGCTGGCAAGATCACACTATAGAGCAATGATGAATAATGACTATCACTACATGCACATTTGGCTGGTGGAAGCTCTATATTTAACATTTGCATAAAGCTAATTATTCCCTACAACAAAGGAATATATTTAATTTACTACCAAGTTTATGCCATTTTTGATAAGGTATCCCCAACTCAATCACAAAATTCACCAGTAATAATAATATTAATAACCCAACAAATTTACTAAGTAAAGTGATGAGATCAACCAATAACTCAAATACCAAATACTCAAAATGTCCATAACTCGGGACACGACTAATCATGATTAGTTTGTACACTCTGCAGAGGTTTGCGCACTTTTCCCCACAAGACTCGGGCGCATCCATGATCGGAAGATCGAGACATAGCCTTTTTGAAGAGGTCGCCTTAACCGATAGATAGGCTGGCACACCTACAATTTCCCTACATCTGCTAGCCTATCATGGAAAGGTTTCCCACAACTTACTTAACTATGCTAGAGCCCATAATGGCTTGTGGCTGCGCACGGAAGTTTCTAGCATGAATAATCTTATGATCCCTTTGAGCCTGGATGGCATTCCATAGGATGATCACACGGAAACCCAGGGATCTCCTAGGACAACATTGGATTCCCTGGTGCCCACAACCAATCCACCCAGATGTGTATCAAAGTAGCAACCTTAAGTTTCCCTTAGTTATTATCTCTCACAACTTGCATGATTCTGACATACCAATCCCCGTCTACTAGAATGGCTAAGCAATATGAGCATAACGTATATTCCCGGGGTGATCAAAAAGGTAATAGGTTCCTACCTCATCAACTACATAGTAATAACCACATCAGAATTGCGAAACTCAAGTTATGATCAAAAGAAATTCAAATTCAAATCTGTTTGAAACCAAATTTTAATATTTCAAAAACATGTTTAAGTTGGTTATCTAGATGGAGGGATCATAATGAAGAATTTGGCGTTGGTTTCATTGGAATTGGATAAACGAGCAAAAAGTTGTGACCGTTTGAAGAACAGGGACTAATCTGCAAAGAAAATATTTATGGATGGGTCCCTTGCCGAAAATAAACCGAAAAAGAAAAATCTATCGGAGGAACATCCGCTACAAAACCTAATCTAACGAATCTGTTCACTACAGTGCCTAAACGAACGAACGATCGCTAAATAAAAAGAGATCGGGTTTTAAAAGAAAAACCAAGGAGAAACCGAAAAAACCGAGACGGTTCGGCGGTTTTACGAGTGGTTCTCGAAGGTTTTTGTCGACGGCGGCGAACTCCGGCGACGGCGGCTTCGGGCGGCGGTTGCGGTGGCGGCGGGGTGGCTAAGCGGCATCGGTGGCGGCGACTACGAGCGGTGGCGGCGGCGGCTGCGCGGGGCGGCAGCGGCTGCTCGAGGCGGTGCGACTGCGGCAGTGGCTGGTGAGGAGGAAGAGGCTGCGGCGCGGTGGCTTATAAAGGCCCAGGAGGGCTTGCCTTGGGGGAAGGGGCGGGCGCGGCTCGGACTCCTGCCAGAGTCCGGCTCGGCGACGGGAGGTAGGCGGCGGCGAGTTGGACCAGCTGGGCTTCGGCCCAGTTTGGTCCAAAAAGTTTTTTTTAACAATTTTTTCGGAGACGAAAAATACGAACAACATAACAAAAAATATTTTAAAAATTCTAGAAAAATTCACATAATTCCCTCCTAATATTTGGACTAATGTGAACATTTTTCTGGACCTAAATGCCTAAAAATAGAGTAAACTTTTTAGTACAAAGAAATAAATAAACACGCAATAAAATAAAATAAAATATACATTTATTCAAAAATAAATTTCCAACATTTCTTTACTGTTTTTGAAGAAGTCATATTATCTTCTCTCATTATTTTATTTGTTTGAAGTTGTTGGAAAAATATTTTGAATAAAACTCTTTGATCCAAATTGCCAATTTTAAAAATTCAAAAATGGATATATTTTTAGAAAACCTCCAACTCTCTCAATTGGTCCTTGAGTTGCTTAAGGTTTCTAGGATCAAAACTCAATTAAAAAAAATTCAAAATGCTCAAATGATGAATGCATATGAATGATCTAAATAACATCCAAATTGAAAATTGGGATGTTACAAACCTACCCCCCTTAAGATGAATCTCGCCCTCGAGATACGGGTTGGCTAGCAAAATGGTGTGCGTGGTCTTTTCGGAGGTCTTCTTATTGTTCCCAGGTGGCTTCCTCCTCGGTATGGTGACTACACTGAACCTTTCAAAACTTGATGACCTTGCTGCGAGTAACTCGATTGGCGAACTCGAGAATCTTGAAGGGTTTCTACTCATAAGTCAGGTCACTCTCCAACTGAATTGCTTCCAGGGGCACTGTATCTCTGAGAGGAATATCAGCCATTTCTGCATGACACTTCTTCAACCGGGAAACGTGAAACACATCATGAACTCCTGACAAACCTTCGGGTAATTCCAACTTGTAGGCAACTTCACCCATACGTTCCAAAACTCTGTATGGTCCCACAAATCGTGGCGCCAACTTTCCTTTGACTCCAAACCATTTAACTCCTCGAAGTGGCGACACACGAAGATATGCTCTATCTCCGAGTTCATAGGTTACCTCCTTGTTTATTATTGGCATAACTCTTCTGCCTAGACTGGGCTATCTTGAGTCTATCATGAATCAACTTGACCTTCACTTTAGACTCTCTGATTAAATCTGGTCTGAACAATTGTCAGTCTCCAACTTGATCCCACATCAATGGTGTCCTGCACCTCCTTGCATACAAAGCTTCAAAAGGGGCCATCTTCAAACTAGCTTGGTAACTGTTGTTATATGAGAGCTCTGCGTAAGGCAAATTATCATCCCAACTAGATCCATAATCTAGCGCACAAGCTCTCAACATGTCTTCCAGGATCTGATTGACTCTCTCGGTCCGCCCATCTTTCTGCGAATGAAAGGCTGTACTGAACTTTAGCCTGGTACCCAAAGTATGGTGTAACTGATTCCAAAACATCGAAGTAAACTGTGTTCCTTCATCTGATACTATGGTCCTCGGAACTCCATGCAGACATACGATCCTGGTCATATATATCTTGGCTAACTTAGCGCTCGTATAAATGGTTTTCACCGGGATAAAGTGAGCCACCTTGGTCAAGCGATCTACTACAACCCAAATGGAGTCATACCCTGAACGAGTCCTGGGTAATCCGGTGATGAAATCCATGCCAATCTTATCTCACTTCCATTCGGGTATCGGCAAAGGCTGAAGTAATCCTACTGGTTTCTGATGCTCTGCCTTAACACTCTGACATACATCACATACTGATATGTACTCGGCGATATCTTCTTCATACATGTCCACCAGAAATGTTCCTTCAAATCCAGATACATCTTGGTGTTGCCTGGGTGAATCAAGTAAGGCGAATCATGAGCCTCCTGAAGAATTAACTTCTTGATCTCTGGGTCATTGGGCACATAGATGCAATCTTCAAACCATAAGGTTCCATGTTCATCCTCATGAAAACCTTTGGCCTTTCCTTTACTCATCTTTTCTTTTATCTCTGCAATTTCCTTCTCAATCTTCTGGGCTTCTCGAATCTTTCCCAACAAAGTGGACTGAACTTCCAATGCTGCAACAAAACCTCTCAGAACTATCTCCAAGCTAAGTTCTCGGAGATCATCGGCTAACTCCTGAGGTAATCCTCCGGTTATGAGAGTATTGGCATAACTCTTGCGGCCCAAAGCATCTGCCACAACATTGGCCTTTGCTAGGTGATAATGCAGTTTCATGTCATAATCCTTCATGAGCTCCAACCATCTCCTCTGCCTGAGGTTCAACTCCTTCTGCGCGAAGATATACTTCAAACTCTAATGATCCATGTAAACATCACAACGATTTCCGATAAGAAAATGCCTCCAGGTCTTAAGCGCATGCACTGTGGCGGCTAACTCCAAATATTGTGTGGCACAATTCAACTCATGGGGTCGAAGCTGACATGAGGCATATGAAACAACTCTTCCTTCTTTCATAAGAACGCCTCCAAGTCCCTGTCGAGAAGCGTCGCAGTATACTTGGAAATCCTTGCGTATATTCAGAAGAATTAGCACTGGGGCTGTAACCAAACGTTTCTTCAACTCCTAAAAACTGTCCTCACAATCATATGTCCAATTGAACTTGTTGTCCTTCTTCAATAACTCCATCATGGGCTTCGCGATCTTGGAAAAATTATCAATAAATCTCTGATAATATCCTGCAAGTCCAAGGAAACTGCGTTTCTCTCCCACTGAGGTGGGTGCCAACCAGTCGGTGACGGATTGAACCTTGGGGGGGTCTACTGCTATACCTTCTCCTGATATAACATGTCCGAGGAATCTGACTTCCTTCAAACAAAACTCACATTTGCTAAACTTGGCATATAGCTGATGTTCCCTGAGCATCTCGAGAACCAAGCGCAAATGTTCCTTGTGTTCTTCTTCATTCTTCGAGTACACCAATATATCATCAATGAACACCACAACAAACTTATCCTAGATCTCCATGAACAACTTATTCGTCATACTCATAAAATAGGTCGAGGTGTTAGTCAGTCCAAAAGACATGACCGTGTACTCATATAGCCCATACCTTGTGGTAAACGCTGTCTTAGGTATATCCTGTTCTCAGATCTTCAGCTGGTGATATCCTAGTCGAAGATCGATGTTGGAGAAAACTTTAGCTCCCTACAACTGGTCAAACAAATCATTGATCATCGGTAGAGGATATTTGTTCTTGATGGTCACCTCATTTAATGCTCGATAATCAACAACCATTCTCAAGGACCTTCTTCTCAACTAGAAGCACTGGGCTCCCCACGGTGATGAACTTGGTCGAATATAACCTTTTCTCCAATAACTCCTTAATACGCTTCTTAGTTTCCTCGAGATCATTTGCGGGCATCCTATACGGTCTCTTGGATATTGGTCTAGTGCCTGGCAACAGCTTGATCAAAAACTCAATGTCTCGGTCTGGTGGCATGCCTTGTAACTCCTTTGGGAATACATCGTTCTAATCCTTCGCAACTAGCACTTCCTCCTAAACAACTCCCGAGAGTGAATTTACTCGAGTCCTCCTTGGCGCATGCCTGGACACATACTTGATCCCTTTTCCCTCTGGGTGGTGAGAAGAATTGATTTACTAGCACAATCGATATGTCCCCCATACTTGGATAGCCAATCCATGCCTAGTATCACAGCCAATCCCTGTGATTCCAAAATAATGAGGTCTGTGGGAGAAACATTCCTACCTATGGTTAACGGCAACTAAAAACATCCCTGTCTAGCCATATACTCCGCTCCTGTTGAGCTTACCAACATAGGTGTCTTAAGGGTTACGGTTGGCAGCTTAACTTGTCCACAAATCACCTTGATATGTATGAATGCGATGCACCAGTGTCAAAAAGAACAAGGGTTGTAAATGACTTATCAAAAACTTACCAATAACTGCGTCAGCCTGCTTGTCAACTTCCTCCACGTTGACATGATTCACCTGTCCCCTGGTGAAAGGGTTGGGCTTCTTTCCTGAGCTTCCATTGCCATTTCCATTCTTTGCCTCAGGATAGTCATTGGCGTAGTGTCCGGTCTTCCCGCACTTGTAACAAGTAATGTGACTCAGATCCTTCTTGGCGGGGGTTGCTGGGTTGGAACGGCTCTAACTATTGTTTTCTCCACTCCCATTACCATTCTTTGGGCCATTGTGGTTGTGTGAATTTGCTCCATTGTGAGAATGGCCTCCATGGTTATGTCCTCCATGGGTATGAGTGTGTCCTCCCGAGTACGGGGAATAGCGGGGCTTCTGCCGAGTTCCAGAGTTGTACTTTCCCTGTCCATACTTCCGCTTGCGGTTCTCTATCTGCTGCTGCTTGCCTTCAATCATGAGGGCCCTGCCTACCAACTCCCGGTAGTTTGTGAAAGTTTCCACCATCAACTGCATACTCAGCTCGTCATTCAGTCCTTCAAGAAACTTCTCCTGCTTCGCGGCATCTGTGGCCACATCATCCGGGGCGTAGCGTGATAACTTGCTGAACTCATCCACGTATTGTGCCACAGTACAGTTCCCCTGGCGTAAGTTGCGGAACTCACGCTTCTTCATACTCATGGCTCCAGCAGAGACATGTGCGGTGATGAAGGTCTGCTAAAACTAATCCCATGTAACATTGGCCACGGGGAAGGTGGTGGTGTAGTTCTCCCACCATGAGGCTGCGGGTCCATCAAGCTGATGTGCGGCAGAGTGCACCTTCTCCGCATTTGTGCATCCAGCAGTTTTTAGCTCCCTTCCGATCTTGCGGAGCCAATCATCAGCGACAGTCGGCTCAATGTTGCTAGATAACACCGGTGGATTCAACCTTAGGAAACATGCTAGGTTGTCAACTAGGGGTGGCGGCAGTGGGTTGTTGTTGTTGTTGCCTTGGTTCTGGACGAGCAACTGCATCAAGGCACTCTGCTGTTGGATCAACTGGGTGAGCTCCGGCGGGAAAACGAATTTGTGGTCACATCTTGGAGGCATCTGATAGGTTAGAGGGGTGAGAACAGAATAGAATGGGGTCTAATGAGAGATTTCACTACCCATATGCACATGAGACAAAACATACTCAATCCATATCACTCAATTCAAACAAGATTCATACAATCAATCTAAGATACTATTACAAGATCTCATGAACGATTTCTAACTACTTGGAAGGATTCTAATAGTAATGTGGTAGTCGACTAGAAATTTTGATTGGTGGAAGACTCCATAATATCTGCTCCATCTTCGTCTTCAAAGTCATTACTGTCCTTGTCATCTCTACCTTCTTCAGCATTACTGTCAGTGTCTGTGTCATCTAGTATGATGTAGTCTTCAGAACGAATGTCCACTTCAGGTTCCGGTTTCACTATAGATATTCCAATCTTCTTCCCCAGGTATTCATTCTGCTCCAGTGGCACAACAATTTCCTCATCGTATCCATCACGTGTTGCCTTGAGTTCCTCTTCTAGATCAATATTCTGGGTCATCTCCTTCTTGCTATCTATCATGTTAGCGCACATCTGATTCTCATATCGACGGATGTGCTAGTTCAACTCCTCTATGTAGGTTGCAATAGATCCATCCTTCCTGGTGCGAATCAACTCCCATTGCTCATCCCGGCGTCCACATTTCTGATAGACGATGTCCTTAAGATCCTTGTTGTACACCTCGCCTATGCGTCCAATGGTGATGTGGGCGGCCATGCTCTTTCCTAAGCTCCAGGTTGGTGCATCAAAAGAAAACTTGATGGGCTCGGTAATTGGTGCAAAAGTCATCCCAGGAACTCAAAATTGAATTGTCCAGCGCTCCTCTTTTGGTAGAGTTGCAGTGAAGGTTCAAGTGAAGCTTGGTATGCTGATGTTCAGTTCTTAGTGACTTCCTTCAACTATCATCCGAAAGGGGTGTCTTCATCCGGCCGAGTGAACTTGTTCCTGGGGTACGACATCTATAGAGTAGAAATAGAGAAGAGTTAGAAATAAGTAGAGAAGAGTATCCTGTGGCTTTTCCTAGTGGTAGCGTCCTACAGTCAGCGTGTGATCTGATACCATCTTGTAGCAACCTGATCCCAATGGACCGAACTCTCTATGCATAAGTGTCACTCCTGGATCGGTATGCTGACACACACAGTACTCGAGGAATTATAACAGAGTTCAATCACACTTATTACATCGAGGTCCTCATAAAGAGTATTTATTACAATAATATGGTTGAAGGCCATCTAACAAAATAACCGCAGATGCTTCGAAGGTAAATGAGTCCATCCAACTCCACGGCAAAATTGAGTGCAAGACAACGACCTATCGCACCTTAATCCTCGTCTGAAAATTCTGCAACATGAGACGTTGCAGCCGTGTAGGTCAGCACATGGAATATGCTGGCATGATCACACTATAGAGCTATGATGAATAATGACTATCACTACATGCACATATGGCTGGTGGAAGCTCTAAGTTTAACATTTGCATAAAGCTAATTTTTTCCTACAACAAAGGAATATATTTTATTTACTACCGAGTTTATGCCATTATTGAGAAGGTATCCCCAACTCAATCCCAAAATTATCAAGTAATAATAATATTAACAACCCAACAAATTTTATTAAGTAAAGTGATGAGATCAACCAATAACTCAAATACCAGATACTCAAAATGTCCATAGCCGGGGACACGGCTAATCATGATTAGTTTGTACACTCTGCAGAGGTTTGTGCACTTTTCCCCACAATACTCGACCGCATCCATGATCAGAAGATCGAGACATAGCCTTTTTGAAGAGATCCCCTTAACCGATAGATAGGCCGATACACCTAAAAGTCCCCTACATCTGCTAGCCCATCATGGAAAGGTTTCCCAGAACTTACTTAACTGTGCCAGATCCCATAATGGCTTGTGGCTGCACATGAATGTTTCTAGCATGAATAATCTTATGATCTCTTTGAGCCTGGGTGGCATTCCATAGGATGATCACACGGGTACACTGGGATCTCCTAGGACAGCACTAGATTCCCTAGGTGCCCACAGCCAATCCACCCAGATGTGTATTAAAGTAGCCACCTTAAGTTTCCCTTAGTTATTATCTCTCACAACTTGCATGATTCTCACATACCAATCCCCGTCTACGAGCATGGCTAAGCAATATGAGCATAACGTATATTCCCGGGGTGATCAAAAAGGTAATAGGTTCCTACTTCATCAACTACATAGCAATAACCACATGTTCCCAATCCTACTCATGCAATGTTTGAGGGTAACACTAATGCATAAAAACTGGGTAATAAAGGAGTATGATCAAAGTGTGAACTTGCCTTGCTGATGATCGGAAACCCTAGAGATTCGTAGTAGCAAGCTTCACACTCCAGAAAATATATCGTAGACAAACAATAGCATACATAAGCACTCAAGCATGAAGATGCAAAGAAAATCAAAGAAAAAGATCCTAACAGAAAGTTTAGTCAGCTTCGCACTCCAGAAAATCTATTGTAGACAAACAATAGCATACATAAGCACTCAAGCATGAAGATGCAAAGAAAATCAAAGAAAAAGATCCTAACAGAAAGTTTAGGTCGAGAACTTTGATTTGCAAAAAGAATCAACCAAATCAGAATTATGAAACTCAAGTTACGATCAAAGGAAATTCAAATTCAAATCTGTTTGAAACCAAATTTTAATCTTTCAAAAACATGTTTAAGTTGGATATCTGGATGAAGGGGATCATAACGAAGAATTTAGCATTGGTTTCATTGGATTTGGATAAACGAGCAAAAAGTTGTGATCATTTGAAGAACATGGACTAATCTGCAAAGAAAATATTTATGCATGGGTCCCTGGCCAAAAATGAAGAGAAAAAGAAAAATCTATCGGACAAACGTCTGCTACGGAACCTAATCTAACGAATCTGTTCGCTACACAGCCTAAACGAACGAACGATCGCTAAATAAGAACAAATCGGGTTTTAAAAGAAAAACCGAGGAAAATCCGAAAAAACCGAGGCGGTTCAGCGGTTTTACCGGCGGTTCTCGATGGTTTTCGTCGACGGCAGCGAACTCCGGCGATGGCGGCTTCGGGCAGCGGCTGCGGTGGCGGCGGGGTGGCTAAGCGGCAGCGGCTGCTCGGGGCGGCGCGGGTGCGGCGGTGGCTGGTGAGGAAGAAGAGCGATGGAGCGGCAACTTATAAAGGCCCGAGGGGCTTGCCTTGGGGGAAGGCGCAGCCGGGGCGGCACGGCTCGGACTCCTGCCGGAGTCCGGCTCGGCGACGGGAGGTAGGCGGCGGCGAGTTGAGTCAGTAGGGCTTCGGCCCAGTTTGGTCCAAAAAGATTATTTTTTAAAACACATTTTTTCCAGAGACAAAAAATACGAAAAACATAACAAAAAATATTTTTAAAATTACAGAAAAATTCACATAATTCCCTCCTAATATTTGGACTAATGTGAACATTTTTCTGGACCTAAATGCCTAAAAATAAAATAAACTTTTTAGTACAAAGAAATAAATAAACACGCAATAAAATCAAGTTATATATATATATTTATTCAAAAAATCCAACAATTCTTTACTATTTTTGAAGAAGTCATATTATCTTCTCTCATTATTTTATTTATTTGAAATTGTTGGAAAAATATTTTGAATAAAACTCTTTGATCCAAATTGCCAAATTTGAAAATTCAAAAATGGTTTTTTAGAACACCTCCAACTCTCTCAATTGGTCCTTGAGTTTCTTAAGCTTTCTAGGATCAAAATTCAATTAAAACACGCAAAAAGTTTTCAGCACTACCATAGAAGAAAAGTTGAATAAGATTGATGATTTGTCTAGAAGTGTTGATAGAATTTCTCATGATGTGGAAAGTCTCAAGATGAAAATTTTTGTGCCTAAGGTTGAGGAATCAATTAAAGCTCTTTATGTTTCTACGTATGAAAGTAAGAAAAAGAACTACTATGCTTAGAGCTAAAAGAGAATTTTTAGAAAAAGCGTTTTCTAGTGATTACTTTCACAAAAGTGATGGAGATCTTAAAACGATTGGTGTTTCTTCTATTGATTCCTTGTTTAGTAAAGTTGAGATTGAAGAAAAAGGGACTGGAGAAGATTCAACTTTAGTTAGAAGGCGTCCCGATAATTCGGAGGGTGAAAATCTTATTGAGAAAATTGATAAAAGTGGGTTTGAAGAGGTCAAAACTTTAGCTAGTGATGTGCCCACTCTTTTGGATTACAAAGACTTTAATTATGATAGTTGCTCTTTGATTGATTGTATTTATTTTTTGCAATCCATGATAAATTCACCCCATTCTTATGAACAAAATAAAGCTTTTACTAAACATATTGTTGATGCTATGATGAAAGCTTTATAAGAAAAGTTGGAATTAGAAGTTTCAATTCCTAGAAAATTACATTATGAATGGGAACCTACTATAGTCAAGATTAAAAATTATGAGTGTTTTGCTTTGTTTGACTTGGGTGCTAGTGTTTCTACAATTCTGAAATCTTTATGTGATGTGCTTGGTCTTACCGATATTGAAGAATGCTCCTTAAATTTGCACTTGGTGGATTCTAGTATTAAAAAGCCTATGGGAAGAATTAATGATGTTCTTATTCTTGCAAATAGGAATTATGTGCCCATAGATTTTATTGTTCTTGATATTGATTGCAATCCGTCTTGTCCAATTATTCTTTGTAGACCATTTTTACGCATTATTGGTGCCGTGATTGAAATGAAAGAAGGCAATATTAAGTTCCAATCTCCTTTGATGTAGAGTATGGAGCACTTCCCTAGAACAAGAATTAGGCCACCATATGAATCA